>NW_008670754.1:10205-27151 GCF_000695815.1 Acanthisitta chloris | reverse complement strand
TAATGAGAAAATAAAACAGACCTTAAAAACATGTTCCCCCCACCCCTCCCTCCTTCCCAACTCTACCTCCTCCCCATCAGTGGTGCAGGCATATGGGGAGTGGGGGCTACACATTGTTTCTGCTGCTTCTTTCAGGGAGAGAAGTCCTTCCCCTGCTCCAGCATGGGATCTCTCACACAGGAGTCAGCTCTCCATGAACTCCAACACGAGTCCTTTCCACAGGCTACAGTTCTCCATGAACTGCACCACCATGGGTCACTCTCCACAGAGTGCAGCCCAGGCCCTCAGGAACAGCCTGCTCCAGTGTGGGTCCCCCACAGGATCACAGTCCTACCAGGAACTCTGCTCCAGCATTGGTTTCTCCTCTCCACAGGTCCCTGACAGGAGCTGCTCCATCATGGGCTTCATACGGGTTCACAGTCGCTTTCAAGAATCCATCTGTTCCTATGTGGTTCTCCTCCATGGGGGTGGGGTGGATCTCTGCACCCTGTTAACCTCCATGGGCTGCAGGGTCACAGCTGCTTCACTGTGGTCTTCACCATGGGCTGCAACCTCAGCTCAGCTGCTTCACTGTGGTCTTCACCATGGGCTGCAAGTGATCCTCAGCTCCGGCACCGGGAGTACCTCCTCCTTCTCCTTCTCCACTGACCTTGCTGTCTGCATAGTTGTTCCTTCTCATGCCTCTCTTCTCTGGCTGCAATTACTTCTGCACAATAACCTTTTTTTTCTTCCTAAATATGTTATTGCAGAGGCATTACTACCACCAGTGTTTGGCTCAGCCTTGCTGCAGTGGCAATTCAGTCCTGGAGCCACTGGCATTGGCTCTGCTGAACATGGGGAAGCTTCTGACAGCTTCTCACAGAAGTCACCCCTGGAGCCCCCCAACTGTCAAAATCTGGCCATGCAAAATCATTTCAATCTGTTTTATTTCCCCCTGAGTTTCTCTCTTCTTTCTCAAGAGGGCTGCTTTTGCTGTGGAAATACAGTCCATCTCTTCTGCCCAGAGAAACCCTGAGCCAGGCACAGCTATGTTCTCTCCTTACATATTAAGCAGAAGCAATCGGTAGTTAATCTCTCCAATTGCTACCTTTTTCCTTCCCTAAAGGCTTGTCATTTTTGAGGGAAGCTAGGTTTTCCTGGATTTGGAGGGCATCTCAGATTTTTCTCTAGAGGCCTGTGGGTACTTGTCTCCCTTGGCTGTTAGGCTGTAATTCTTCATTGGAAGTGTTTCCATAATAGAATTTGATGAATGCTTCACAGCTCAGTCTCTCTTCAAACTCTTGAAAGTTTCCTTGGGTGCCAGCATACATGCTGGGGAAAATATGTTCTGGTTGAAGGATCAGCAGGAGAACATGGAGTTTTATCCCTGTAGTCCTACTTTGTTGAGCGTACAGTGAGATGTAACATGCCCAAACACCATGTGATTTTAATGCTCACTGCATTAAAGACACAAATATTTGGTGCTTTAAGTTTCCAATATGTATGTGGGAGGAGACTACTTGTTTCCCAGAGACACAGTGATAGGTGCTCTTTTCCTTCTGTGACCTTGCTAAGTGTCATTGTAATGGCTATTGCATGACCCATTGAGAGGAGCCCAAATGAACATGATGGCTGTGAAAAAAAAAGTATCTCTTTTGGATCTGGAGTGACCTGTGAATACGGACAGAAACCTAAGATAGGTAAAACTGACTGTAACAGGGAAGGAAACTCATCATTCTGTCACAAAGATAGCTTTCAGAAGGGCTCTGTGTCATGTACAGAAATCAGCTAGATGTATAAATCATGTTTTACTCTCAGCAGCAGTAAAACATGAAGCACAGAATATGGTAAAGCAAAGGGAAATCCTACAAGCACTAAATTTGCTGTATTATGTCTGGAATCATATGGTAAATGTTCACTGCATTTTTCTTTGTATGTTCTTTTTTTTGAAATGCTGAAGATACCCATCTGTAGAGAAGAGATGTAGTAAAGGGATGGGGATTAGCAAAGCATAGGTGCTTAAATGTTTGGGTGGATTACTGGTAGCAATGTTTTGACTTTTTGTTTTGGAGCAGGTACAGCAGCATTATTAGTTATCCAAAAAATAAAACTTTCATATCTGATCATTACCTGGCATTTTCAGAGCATGGGCAGCAATTAAATATATTCACAGATGATCACTGAGATTTCAAGCTCCTGCTTTTTGATAGAGGTCTATTTTATATATGTCATTACTACAAGTTGAGTAAGTTCTAGTCTATTTTGACTTAGCCTGGGTTTCTTTTTCACTTTCTTATTAGAAGTTCCTGGACTCAGATCTTTATCTGACCAGCTTTCTCTTCTGGAACCAATTACAGGAAGACAAATAAGATCTGACTTATTGTCTATTCCTCCTGCTTGCAATGAGAACTCTAGAACAGCAGAAAGTATTAGCAATTATTTGTTGGCCATGGTGCCATTCATTGTTGCTACAGATATTTTCACTAAAAAAGAATTGTTTGCAAAATGGTTTATTTTCCTCACATCGTTTGACTTTTCTGAAACTTGGTTGTTTTTTTTCCAAGGGAATGTTCCACTGTACTGTAGCTGTTCTATTCCAGCTAGCAAGCACAATAGGTTTCCATTTCATTTTATTTGTAGGCTTGCTGATAATGAACTCCATGCCTACAGTAGGTGTAAAACAGTATTGCTTTATTAACATCAATTACTGTTAGCTGTTATTGACATCGAAAAGGCACCTACATGTCTCAACAAAACCAACTCCCCCTCTGACAGGCAACAGTACCAACAGGCAAGAGACACTTGCCTGCAAGCTCCTTAAGGCATAGATTTAATGTGTTCTGATTTGCATCAGCTACAGTCCTTGGAGTATTCACAGGGCTAGGACAGTGGCAGGGAATGATACACACTTACTGCAGCACATTCTGAAAGTGTATCTCCTTCAGATGTGTAACCTGCCATTGTTTTAAATTGATGGGGAATGACTTCTTAAATTATAGATCTGTGCTTTCAAGACAACACTGAAAATTATTTCATGTGACACTGTTAGCAGCACTTCCTTCTGAGGCCACGTAAGATGTGGTTTTCCCCTACTCAGGGTTTCAGTCCTAAGAGAGATAACTTGTATGTGAAAACATTTTGTGTTTTCTGGAGTGGAAGAAAAACTGTGAAGTATCTGAAATTACACAGCATGTCATTTTTGTTTTCTTTTATACCCCTGCATAGCTTCCATACAATTTACAGTTTGGGAAGACTCTCTCCCCATTGGGAATTAATTAAAATGACTTTATTTATTCCCTGTGGACCATAGGTATAGATAACTTGTATGTGAAAACATTTTGTGTTTTCTGGAGTGGAAGAAAAACTGTGAAGTATCTGAAATTACACAGCATGTCATTTTTGTTTTCTTTTATACCCCTGCATAGCTTCCATACAATTTACAGTTTGGGAAGACTCTCTCCCCATTGGGAATTAATTAAAATGACTTTATTTATTCCCTGTGGACCATAGGTATTTGTGTATCTCCTAACATTCCTAGGGAATGCTTGCTGAAGAAATTGCTCAGCTTTTTCAGCAGAGGTAACAGTTGCATATTTGCAGCTATTATTTTTTATGCTAATCATCTGAGTTACTACTTCCAGAATTCAGTTTAAACCACAAAACAAACTTCTAGTGAAAGGTTAACTTTGCTTAGAGAGAAGGTGCTATGTCTGACTGTACTTTGAGCTGTGTTCTGTTCAGAATGTTTGTTTTGCCCTAATGAAAGAATTTTGTAATCTGTTAGCCTTACACTACTTCTGTAAAACTCAGCTAAAAGAAATTGAGCAAATTTCACAAGAAACTTGGTCATATTATGAAGAAGATTGGTTTTATGAATATTTTTATCACATTTGACTCTTGCAGGTTTATGTTGTAGATGTGGCCAATAGTTGTGGCCAAAATGATTGTAGTTTGTGTCTAAAGACTGATGTGGAGCCTAGGAAGGCAACAGTTTTCCTTTTGCAGCTTATTTTGGGGACAGCCCTGTTCCCTCCTGCTTGGGTGTAGACATCCCTGTGGCAGAAAGGTAGCACTGTTTCTGTGGCACAGACTGCCCTGCAGAAGGTAAAGTTATTGTGCCTAGTGCAGCAGGTGCTGCACCTGCATAAAGGGGCACAGAAAGCATCAGCACTAAGTCTGAGGAGCTCACACACCTACACAAGGGCTTCCCCCAGTGAGTTACTGTCCCAATAGCCAGAGTGGGCTCTGCCACAGAGTGGTGTGACTCCCTTGTGCTGCAGCAGGGAGGATATTTTCCTTTCTTCAGGGGAAAGGAGCTCTCTAGCACCTACATCTGGGACTGGGACTAATGGCTGATGACTGGATTTTGTCTTCCCAGTGGAAATTTCATTGGTCTCAATTAAGTTACCTTAACCTTCCTTTCTTGGTCTGCTGAGCTCACTGGGCCTGAAATAGAGAAAACCAGTGGCTCCATAAGTAAGCTACTCTGATCCTAAAAAGACCAATGAGTCTAGGAAAACTCATTAAAATTTTCTATTGAAAATTCCACTTGGGTGATCAAACCAAGAGCATGTGATTGCTGTCACTGACCTTTATATCACATTCATTTGTGTGAGACTCAGCTGTTGCAGTTTGTATCACACTAATAAAAAGTTCACTAGAATTTGCTTTACAGTGTTCTAGTAACTAATATTCTAATAACTGATACTCTGAGTGATTAATAAAACCAGCCTATAAAATTTCTTTTGAAACCTAGCAGCTGGATTACAAACTTTACAGGTTCAAAATGGTATGAAGAGAAGAAATTTTCTAGAAAAATAGTAATCACACAAACATAAAAGACACTCTGTGTCTTTTTTACCTCCACATGTAAAGTACAATGTAAAGACTTGCTGTTGAAAATGTATGTTGAGCTGAGAGTTGTATTTAGTAGGAACTTTTTTACTGATCTAGCAATTGCAAAGCCAGCCATGAGATGTAATGAGCAGAGCTGGCTGACACATTCTTAATGGACTCCCAAATACTCAAAGTCAGAGGGCCCTAATATTTAAAATCTAAAAGTTTAAATTTTACATCATCCCTCGGTTTCCAACAGTTTATTTTTTGAAGGAAATTCAACCTTTTCCGACATTTCTTGTAACTGTGTGTGTGCAGCCTTCTCTGTTTACAGTGAATGCCTCTTCTTCCACTCAAAATTTGTGACCTCCAGGATATTAGTGGGAAAGTATGGGGTGAACTCTACATTTGTGGTGTGCATACTACCTCAAGATTTGTACAGGCCTCCTAGCTGGGAATGAAACTTGGTCATTGCTTAGATTTGAATGAAAGGCAGGTTGTTGAGACTTTTTCAGAAAGAAGGGGCAGAACTGAAGGGGGAGGGGCTGCACTTACAGGGTTAGCAGAATACTTAACTTTCACCCCTCAATGTGTCTGAGGCCTCCACAAAAGGCCTCCATGACTGGAAGTGTCAAAACAGAGTATGCACATCAGAGGGATGAGTTTTAAACTGCTTGTACCCAACAGGAAAAGAAATTCAACAGTCTTAAGACATAATACTATATTGTCTCCATAGCCAAATCCCTGTGAAACTGAGTATAACTGCAGTTAAAGTGGATACAAGGAAAAGACCTACTGGCAATAACAAACAGAAAATAACCAAGAGGCTACTCTTGCCTAGAGATCCCTATTCACCCACAGCAGTCAGTGTGGGTGCACTGGGATGACTCTGCCACAGGAGAGATGTGCTGGGAGGGATGGCAGGGATGTGTGGCATGCTGAAATGAAGGAGGAGATTGATCCTTCATGTGACTGCTGTGGGGCTCTGGGGTGGCTTCTGCTGGGTCTCACTTGTTTAAGAGGTTTCTTTAAAAATGAGTGTGCTTGCCTAGAGGATGCAGCAAGTGGGAGAAGTGGTTAGAAAACAGAATCAAGATTGGGTTGCTAAAGTGGGAAAACCAAGAGAAAACTCTCTGTGAAAGCAGAGCAGATTAGGATCATATACTGTGAAATAATATAAAAATATTAATGTGTCTGCATGCAGTGATGAATAATGCAGGTGTCTTTCCTGCAGGACTGTGGACAGGCAGGCAGTGCCCCAGGTTGGGGTAGGCCCCAGCCAGGGCTGAGAAGCTGGGATGAAAGCTGGGATGAGGCAGGGAAGAGAAAATGGCATCAAGACCTGACTGCCAAAGATCAACTGGGGGCTGTCAGCTAGACATGTGGGCTGCTGGCACAAGTCACCCACAGCAGTCAGTGTGGGTGCACTGGGATGACTCTGCCACAGGAGAGATGTGCTGGGAGGGATGGCAGGGATGTGTGGCATGCTGAAATGAAGGAGGAGATTGATCCTTCATGTGACTGCTGTGGGGCTCTGGGGTGGCTTCTGCTGGGTCTCACTTGTTTAAGAGGTTTCTTTAAAAATGAGTGTGCTTGCCTAGAGGATGCAGCAAGTGGGAGAAGTGGTTAGAAAACAGAATCAAGATTGGGTTGCTAAAGTGGGAAAACCAAGAGAAAACTCTCTGTGAAAGCAGAGCAGATTAGGATCATATACTGTGAAATAATATAAAAATATTAATGTGTCTGCATGCAGTGATGAATAATGCAGGTGTCTTTCCTGCAGGACTGTGGACAGGCAGGCAGTGCCCCAGGTTGGGGTAGGCCCCAGCCAGGGCTGAGAAGCTGGGATGAAAGCTGGGGCAGGGCAGGGAAGAGAAAATGGCATCAAGACCTGACTGCCAAAGATCAACTGGGGGCTGTCAGCTAGACATGTGGGCTGCTGGCCAGGGAGGAGGCATGATGGAGAAAAAAGCCAGTGTCAAAAAAGAGGGAGATCCTTCCTGCATTTCACAAAAGGACCCCACTTCTCCTGCAGGGAGGAGGCATGATGGAGAAAAAAAGTCAAAAAAAAGGGAGATGCTTCCTGCATTTCACTTCTCAGCTCCCAGCTGCCATCCTGCCCCTTGCAGTGTCACACATGGGCCTGACCACTGAGACGTGGCTGCTGGCAGTGTCAGCAAAGGGTCCTGGTATGAGGGGGTTTCCCCAAAGCATTTGCAACCCTTCCTCCCCAAAAAGGCACTATGTCAAATTTGGACCAGCTTCATAATTTGTGCCTGCTTGGTAAAATTCCTTCCAGGACAGCTGTTACACACAACACCGAGGGAACAGGCAGCCTCTCTGCAGGGATCCCAGTGGGCACAGTTGATGAGTGGCTTGGTGGAGGTATGCCTTGCATACTATCTCTGATAATTTAACCAGGCCCTCGGCGTTATCCCTGATGTGCATATCCCTTGGGATTTTGAAGGGCCATCCCCCTGTGGTTACCAATGCGAGGGCTCACCCTGTGATGGAGACAGAGCTGTGTTTGCCACCACCACACCCACTGCCAGACTGGGAAAGGGAGCACAATTATTACCACGGTGATTAACAGTGTTAAGTTAAATATTAATATGTGGCAAAGAAGAGTTATTGGAAGGCAAAGATAACCTTTGGCCCTCATTAAGAGAAAGCTTCCACACCCGTGGAGAAGGGATGTAGTAACACACCTGTAGGTGAGAAATTTGGAACTGGTAAAGAAAATCCTGACAGTGGTTTAAATCTATGACAGCTTGCAGGTTTCTACTGGTACATTCATGTCATTTGGGTTTATGGAGAGGTACATGGCTCTTGAATTCCAGATCTGTGCCCACAGAACTTGTGATGCAGTTGCAGAGTGTGAGCACATGTGAGCTGTCACCCCCTTTGCATGTTCAGCCTGAGGACACGGTCAGAGGCAGATTGTGGAGGTGGTGATAGGAACATATAGTCCAGCTTTGCCTCTGCAGCTCAGTCCACAAAAGGAACCTTTTGTTCATAGGCTGTGTATTTGTGGGGCTGGAAGGCATTTATAAGGTACCCATAGCTGAAAGGAAGGCAGTGGAAAAATACCAAAGGGGAGTGGAAAAGAAAGGTAAACAGCAACAATAGCATTCTAGCCAGAAGGCTTTAATAATTTAAAAATAAATGTGGATTTCAAATAGATGAGAAATGCTGATTAAAGAACATCCAGGAAAAGGAATCTGTGGTGGCTGAGGATATATTCCTCTCAGCACAATTAACATCTCACAGCTGACTTAAAAAACCCCAAAGAACACATTCCCCTCCAGTCTAGAAAAGGGGGGCAAAGACGGCTAAAGGCTGTGAGATTTGAGCTGCCACCTGTGGGAGTGGTCATTAAAGAAATATTTCAGGGTCATGATGACCAAAAATGAAATACCTTTCTGCTTTAAACAAGGGCTTCCACCTTGCTCAGCTGCTGTATTCTCTGATAATCAAAAGGCACATTGGCTTGAAGTGCCTAGAACAGGAATTCTTGGGGTTTATATGTGTAAGATCTAGGCAGTCATCACTTAATTTTTTATGTTTGTCCTTTTGACTATTTCATTAACCTGTGAAAAGCACACTATGTTTTAGAAATGAAAATCATATAATTAATGTGGACTCTCAGGTAAGTGACTCCTCTTTCCTTCTCTGCCCCCATAAGAGAGTAACATTTTCTGTTGCACAAATACCTTTGAAACACAATGCCTGTGTTGTTAGTAATGGTAGAAATCAACTCTGGCTGTTCCATGAGGGATTAAGATTAAAATATATGTGCTTTACTTGATCCTTGTTTGTTCCAGAAAATCAGAAGCTAACAAAAAAAGACTAACAGCTTACAAATTAAAGGGAACAGGACCTACAAAAACCCCATGAAAGTCAATAAAGCACTTGAAAAAGCAGAAACAGAATGAGGAAGGCTGAATGACATGTGTGCAGTGTTGGCAATATTCCTTAACACAGGCAGCTACATCCCTGCTTTGCCTTGCCCATTGTGGAGCTCTACACAAACGTTATTTCTATAAGATTCGATTGCAAATGATATTAAAAATACAAATGGGATATTCGGCGACAAAAGACTAGTCGAGTGCAGCAGTGGGTGTGGAGAAAGAACAAAGAAATCTGTAACTGACTGTGATCAATTATAAATACCACTGCCATCGGACCAGCCGATGGTTATTGCGGCAAGGGAAATATTTATAATTCTCAGAAGGGCATCCTATCCTTGTTATGATGATGTTTCTGTTATCTTAGTCTCACAAAATCAAACGATTGTGGGTTTCTCTTTTAAAAACAATGCATCTGAACCTCACTGAAAGCCCAATATGTGATATATTTGGTGTGGCTCTTTCCCCTCTAAGCACTCCTCGGCACCGCTGCATGATGGGTGAGCGTTATGCAGATGAGCACCCTCCAGCCTTGGGAACTGATGGAGAGCTGTGCTGTTGTCTAGTCCTTTTTCCAAGCCGTGGAGCAGACATTACAGGTGAGCTCTGAATGAGAAGAAAATCTGTTTACAGATAATCTTTAGCACGTGAAGTGTGCAGGGTTTACAAGATCAATCCCGCACCGGGTACCACATTCTGCATCTGCATTTCTGCAGGGACAGCTCTCCAGAGACAGTGTCACAAATCTCTCTATACTAACATATTCTTTCAGTTACATCCGCTGTAGGTTATAACATACCTTTCTCTGTTTGAGATGGGTTGCTGAAGCCTTAGCTCCCTGCTCCACAACACACCAGTGCTACAAATGAGGAGATGAAGAGGCCAGTAGTAAAATGGACATGGATAGGATCTGGATCTCAACAACTACTAAGAAACTACTGATGCAAAACACAACTTTTCATTCAGGGATGCTATAAATGTCTTCTTTTTTTTGACAGTATCAGAGCCAAAGGGCATCAAGGAAAAGGCAAATCCCAAAGGTAGAGTTTCAGCGAAATGCTCTGCTTGCAAATTAAATCAGCTGAAGAAGAGTCTTCCTCCTGCCCCAGACATTCCCACAACTACTTTCCCTTCAGCACTGCTGGGATAACTACTTCTGCAGCAAAACCCCACACCCCTGGGAGAAAGTGGCCTCAGCTTCGTAAACCAAAAAACTCATGTAACATGTGGAGGGTCCTGGTTAGTGCAGATCAGCTCAGCCAGAGCTCTCCAAAAGAGCACAGCTGTGGGGGTAATGCACTGCAGCACTGGGTTCACTGTTTTTGACTGGGATAGAATTAAATTTCTTCCTAGCAGCTGGTACAGTGCTGTGTTTTGAATTTAATATGACAGTAATGTTGATAACACACTGATGTTTTAGTTGCTGGCGAGCAATGCTTTCCCAAGTCAAGGACTTTTCAGTTTCCCATGCTCTGCCAGGGAGCAGGTGCACAAGAAGCTGAGGGGAAGCATGGCCAGGGCAGCTGACCCAAATTTGCCAAAGAGATATTCCATATCACGGAATGTCATGTTCAGGGTATAAACCAGCAAGAGTTGACTGGAAGCCAGTGATCACTGCTCAGGGATGAGTTGGGCACCAGTCAAGGGGAGGTGAGCAATTGTATTCTACATCACTTGGTGCTCTTGGGTTTTCTTCATCTTGCCCTTTTTATTATTATTATTGTTGTTGTTGTTATTGTTATTATGAAACTTTATTTCAGTTATTAAGTGGTTCTTATCTCCACCTATGAGTTTTCCCTTTTTGCCATTCTCCCCATCCCACTGGAGGGGTGGAGGGGTGGGGACTGAGCAAGCAGTTGCATGGTACTCAGTTGGCATCTGGGGTTAAACCAAGGCACTGGGGCAGGAATTCTTCTACCCTCCAAATTCAGCATCTCACTCACTGCTATTTCATTGTGCTGCAGTTCTTTTCACTGACCCCTTTCTGGTCACCCAGCAAAAGAGACCTTGTGAGCAGCTCTGTAGCCTCTTCTGCTGACTGAACTCTGAGATCCTGTGGTCACACCTTTTCTCCCTGATGTCCTAGTCACATCCTCTCCCTTGTATCAGCACATATATAATCTTGGAAGGTGATACAGTGGCAAATAAGTGTTCAAATGTTACCTGTTCAGCCCAACAAGTTTGCTGTTCAATTGCACAGTAGCAGTAAGAAAACAAGGGAGGGATGGAATTGCCTTGGAAAATCTTCAGGAGCCTGATTTCAGGATGTCTTCAGATTATTTCATCTGAGGAGTAGGTTAAATAATCCTAAAGCGAGTAAATGTCATTCCTAGTGATTTCAGAGAGATTGGCTTCAAATATTCCAGACACTCAATTCAGCTTTGATGTCTGTGATCATCAGCCATCATCAGGTTTCTCTGGGCTATAAAAAATGAAAATACAGACATTCCTTGCCCTCAAACCAGAATATAAAGTGGAATTATTTCCAAAATTTTGGAATAATGTCCAAATTTCAAAATTTGGGCTATTTGGCCTCTATATTTATAGCACTAGGTTGGAACCAAAAGAAAATGTTTTAGGGTTTTTTGTTGGTGGGTTTTTTTGTTCTTTTGGGGTTCTTGTTTGTTTGTTTGATTTGTTTCATTTTTTTTTGGTGAAGAATACTGGTATCCTGATGGCATCATGATTAATGGATTAATTTTTTCAGAACAGTGCTGTGCTTTTATTCCAATACCCTGTACATGCCAGAATTTGTATATTCTGAAACCAGATAAACCAGGAAGAGGAGACTCATATCTTCATCCAAATTTCTCTTTCTGAAGGCACACCAGTCTGTTGTGCTTGAGACCCAGCATGTTCAGCTTGGGTTAGAGAAAGCTTGGTATGACACAAGTAGGGGCACTGAAGCAGTGTTTCTTTCATGGGAAAGTAGTGTCCAGTCAGCAGTAACAGCTAGATTTCTTGTCATTAGTCTTCCTTCCCAAACTGAGGACCTTTTTACCTCTCCCGAGTTCTTTGGTTACCTAAACCTACTGAGCATGAAGAGAGACAGGAAAGAAAAAAAAAAGGAGCATTTAATTGCATAAAATCAGTTAAAATGCAATGCAAGGCATGCACACACAATTTGGAATGATCCCTGAGATTATCTGATACCTCCCTTTTTGTCAAATACATTGGCAATGCTGTAAATGTTTGGTTAGGGATTTGTTTATGCAACACAGTTCATTTGCACATGCTTTACATCAGTAATATAGTATCCAGGCTTTTCCAAACAAGTTCCCAATCTGACAACATCTTTTTAGACTTTATCATAGATGGAGTCCATTTCACTTGCTGCTTCTTCAAAAATCTATCATAGATGGAGTCCATTTCACTTGCTACTTCTTCAAAAATCTGGTGGGGTTTTTTTGGTTTGGTTTGGTTCATTTTGAAGTTTTTTAATGAATTTATTTCCTTCAAAAGCTGCAAAATTGGGCTGTCTATCCAATGCTTCAGTGCCATTGTTACAGCAGGCTCCTGCAAGTGAATATGCATTGGAAGTAATTTCTTTTCACCCTTAAAAGGGATTGTATATTTCTCTTGAGTTTTCATACCCTATTTTCATGTGTATTGTTTTACAATAAGGCCCTACTTACCTTCACAGATACATCTTTTACCTATTGCAGAGCTTCTCAAGGGATGAAATCCTTGAATCTAGAAATCCCTCACCATGGCAAAGACACAAAATATTTGTAAAACCTGACAGATAATGGGAACCTTAAACTAGCCCACAGGAGGACATCAGGGCTGTTCTCAGGGCCTCATCTTTGCCCTTGTTCCAGCCACATCTCCACAGGACTCAAATCTGGTGTTATTTTAGCACACTGTTTAGATATCCTGTAGCATACCTTTCTCAATGTACATGTAACAATACAGTCTGAGCATTGCTACCTGTGCCAGAAGACCCTGCCTACAGTGGAGATCCACTTTGAATGTAATAAGACAGGGTTTTTTTAATAAGAACTCAAGAGGATTTCTCTATGCAACTTATGGTAATTTGTTTGTTGCGAACCACTGCTCTTCCAACCAGCCCTGTTAATTTTAATGCTAACTTCTCTCATTACCCACTATCTCTGTGTTTAGCTGTGTCCTTAGAGACTTAAGCTATGATCAAATTATTTTGCATGTTAAGTCAGGGAGTTAATGTTACTGCAGAAACCTTTATGAACACTTATGTAAGGTTACTTTTAATTAATTTCTACTGACCGGAAAAGGTGACAAAGATTGTGCAATGTGCTGCAAATGTAGTGTGCTACACAGCACTTAAATATCTAATGTTGGTGATGGGGGTATAGGCGTTCACTAAAAGCAGAAAATTATCACATTTGATGTTTCAACACACACTGTAGGCAACAATCCTAAGCATGGCTGAGGAGTGCAACAAAACACACGAATCAATGAGCATCTTCACATTATCTTTACATCTGCCAACATAAAGAATAAGAGATGTCTCCTTTCATTGTGTAGGATGGGAAAAGTATTTTACACTAGTCAAAGCATTTTTCTCAAGAAAAATAACTCCTTGAGGATAAATATTTGATCAATATTGCTGATTTTAGCAAACAATAGTACAGCCATTATCTCAGAATTTTGTTTGTCAGAATACTCATTCAAGGCACAAGTAAAACTTCCTTGATTTCCATACAGTTCTAATCTATCTGAAGAAAATAAAGGAATCTGAAGCCAACAAATAACCCTTCCAAATGATTTAATCTGGAGTCTTCCATGTGAATTAATCTGACAAAAGGGTTGCAGTGGGTGAATATAAGGTCCCAAAATGATCTCTTTTTTCCTTTACCTTATATTTCCTGAGAGAAACATGGTTTATTTTTAATAGCATTTTCCTTTTAAAAAGCATCATAACTATAGCCAAGAAGCAGTAGCAAGGCCAGTGTTTAGTGATGCAAATTTCCCACTGATGGCTGAGCATCCTGGTCAAAATCAATTGTCAACTAAGTATGACAGTATGGCATTCATTTTCTTTGACATAACTTCTCTTTGTTCTCTGTACCATAAGCTCTCTAATTCATTACAGACTGGCAAGAGCTCATTGAAGACAAAGGGATGCAATGAGTAACTTAATTTCTTGCTAGCAAATATTGCTTCTGCTTTCTTCCCAGGAGTTTTAATAAGACCATAACACTCCAGAATTATCAGAAGCCACATGTAGCAGCAGAAAAACTGCTGTACTGGTCTGCTTTTGCTTTGTGTCTACAAATGCAGTAGTAAATGGCAGAATATTTCAGATATTGAAGGAGTAATCAGACAGGGACACGATGAGTTGAGTGGGGAGTCTTTGTTGTCTCACCTAAGGGAAAGCCTATAAATTGGCATTTATGTAATTAGAAAATTAAACATAAATTCTACCTTTCAAGCATTTCCCGACATAGGGAAAAATGTTTTTCTATTTTCTCTCTTTCTAATTTAAAGGTACAGCATTATTTAATATGCTGAATAAGCTAAATATTACAATTTATTAATTATTAAGAAATCAGAGCAATAATCTTTCCTACCTCTGCAGATAAGAGATCACGAGTGAAATATTTAAAGGCTTGTGATGTTCATGGTCACTAGCTTACTTGAAAATGATCTGTTCAGAGATTAAACCTAATTTTATTTGTTCCTCCTCAGACAGCTTTAGGAAAAGTCACCTGAAAATTGATTTCTATCAATTTCAAACAAGAAAATTATCTTGCTGTTTATTTTGTTCTGACAGCACTGGCCAAGTCCACTCAGAAACTTTTATTTCAGTTTAAATTGCCTATCAAGAAGTCTCTTGATAGTCTCTGTACTTCATCTTTCTAGTCCAACTTGTTCTCTCAAAGCTAAATTGATATTGCAGTTTCCTAATTTATGATGTCATGTCATCTTATTCAGGAATCCACAGATTGCTAAAGTCTTAATACAGTAGTAATGTTATGCCCTGCATAAACTGGTATATCAGTTACGTTTGTCATTAGGAACATCTCTGCTGAATTTCTTTTGGTAGGTCTGATCAGGGAATAAGACTATGTTATGGTGAGAATAGGGATTTCAATAAAAAAATGCAAATGATTGACATGGATGTCAATACAATCATGTTCCAAAATATCTCTGTTCCAATTAATAAAGATTTAGGGTTGTCCCTGAGAAGTGCTTAGCACATCATGGTTTTAATTTAGTGTTCCAAATAACCTTCACTCTCAGTACTTAGCACTTAGCTGGCCTTCAAGTAAAATAAAATCAAAATAATGGATGCCTCTTTGCATTACTTGCTTATTTACTATTTTATTTACATTACATGGTTTTATTAAGGTTACCACCTTTTACTATGCAGGCAGTTTTTGATCATGTGCAAGCTATTCAATGGTTTATGGCAAAGCACTGCTTAGTCAAATCTGATTTAGTAACCTTGTCAACTGAAGTCCTGATCTAGCAAAATATTTGAATATTAGTAGTACTGCAAGCATGCAATTATTTCTTTTGGTATTGAAGATACTGTGCATGAGCTTAATGCTGAATCAAGTCCATATAGTGTTTCATCTGTGCTAGTTGTCTAGACTCTGTTACAGATGTTTTCCTGCAAAGGTTTTGGCACACTGTGTATTTATGCTACAAGTGGAAACCAGTCCTCCTCTTGCTGTTTTCATAGCAACCTTCCCCAAAATGATAAAGTTAGAAAAGGCCAAGGCTTAGAGACACAAGAAAATTAGGATAATTCAGTCCTTGGAGAGCACACAAGGCGTTCCTAACTTTTGTATGCCTAATTGTCCCTGCTAAAGTGGGTTTCAATGATCTGCTGACTGTAAAACAAACAAACCAAAATTAACTCCTGTTTACCTTTCCCTATTATCTCCTCTGCAGCTTAGATTTAATGTTGACATAAAAAATAAGACATCTGGTGTGCTAGAAACCTAAACTTCATCTACTTTCTACATTTCAAAAATGCACTATGGAATATGAAGTTTCTTTTGATAGACTGCAGTGCACTAAGGAGGAAGAATCCAAAGTTTGGAAAAATACTACTGGTTATTGTATCAGGAGAAAATAATCATAATCAGTATGCTGCCCTCAAACCAACAGCTTCATTTTTAAAATTTTAATTCTAAGGTGTCAGTCAGGTCTAATGAGGAATTTTAACTCGAGTTAAAGGTCCTCTGAGAAAGATCAAGTTAAGTTATGTGATCCTTGAGAATGTACTTTAATAAGGCATTGAATAGCACTGGGCAAGCACATACACACATTACTGCATATATTCAAGCACAAGTAATGTTTGTGTTGCTACAGCAGTCAGGAATGACCTAAGGAGACCACATTTGGATTCACTTTACTTTCATACTAATGGAGAATTTTATCCAAGTTTGAGCAAAACATTCTCTTCCTGAAGACTTTTCTTTCCAGACTTTCTCTCCTTGTATTATCTTCTTTTTTTTTTTTTTTCTGATCAGTTACATTAAAATGGGATGAGAAATTGAAGTTCCTTTTGAGTTTGGGTTCCAACAGCATTTGGAAACCACAGCATTTAGGTAGGTTTTGGTACAAAACTCCCATGTGTTTGTAATTTTCTTCTCTCCTCAAAAATAGTATTCATTTTTATTTAAAGTGTTGGATTCTTGCCTGTGACAACATATTTTATTACTTCGTTCAAGCTGAGTGAATATCTGGAAACATAGCTTTTAGATTATCAGGTACAATAGTAATCTGCCTCAGCTATTAAACTCTTGGTTTAAAGTTCATATAGAAACTTGTGAGAATATCTATTGTAGAGCCCCATTAGGATTGCTTTGCCTGTATTTATGAAATTTAGTTCAATAACAGGAATAAAGCATCTTATGTACTTATAGCATGGGCTCAAGGCTGTTTTACATCATCAAAATACTTAAACTTTCTAGTATGGACAAAGCTTGTCGAAGGAAGGAGCCCCAGTATCCTCCTTAATCTAATGTGATATGTAGTTTATGAAGTTTATCTCAGTAGGAAAGAATTACCTTTCCCAGCTTTTCAAAATTGTGATCTCTGCTGTCTTGCACTGCAAATACAAGAAAAAAATGTCAAAAAACTTTGAGATATTTGATATGTTTCAGACTACTAACTGCAAATAATTTTGCTTTATGTGTTTCTGTTTCATTTTTCCTGCTGTTTAGCAAATGCTACCTGACACTCAACTGGCTGTGAGGACAGCCAGGTTAATTAAATAAATATACT
>NW_008670754.1:4725-10162 GCF_000695815.1 Acanthisitta chloris | reverse complement strand
GCTGAGTTGGAAGGTTTCATTAATTTTACATGGTGGTCCCTGAATTATCCTGATTTCTGGAGAAAAATATAATGCCCTACAGAAGAGTTCTCAAACTAAAAATCACTGGAAAAATCAAAGTGTGTCCAAGGAATCAAAGATTTTGACAAACAAGCAAGTTTTTTCCAAGAGATCTACAGAGAACATTTATCTGGTATGATGACACATAACCAAGGCCAATAATCTAGAGACCAGTCCCTACAGAAGCACGTAGGTATCTCTAATCAAGGAAAAGATTTTTTTTTCTAATCCTCCTTAGCTTCTTGTTGCATAAAAATGAGCCTTTGTGCAAGATAATTACTCACATAAATGCCACATCAGTATTGTACCCCTGATACATTGTGGCAGGAATTTGCATAACTTACCAATGCCCAAAATAAAATATTGTTTGTTTCAATATCTTGATTGCCTTTAATTACTGTCAAAACTCACCCCTTATCTCAACATGAATAAGTGTAAGTAGGGTGCCAAATTGACTTCCTCTGTGATCCCTCTCTCATAACTCTGTTTATTTATCTCCTCTTTTCCCTGAACAGTCCCATCTTTTCCACAAATCTGTGTAGTTTTGCTTTGTTTTGTTTCTGGTTTTTGTTTTTTTTTTTTTAGTCACACACAACAGACACATTCCAAGTTCCTTTTGAGGAACTGACTTAACTTAGTTTGCCATTGGTCTTTTGCAGACCATTGATAGAGCAATAATCAAATAGTTCACTGTAAGACATAATTTGGATTTTGATATGATTTTAACTTTTGACTTGGCCACACTTTGAAGTCTTGTAATACCAGGCAAAATATCCCCTTCTTGCTTTGGTTGGTCTTGCTCAGACTGTGACCCCAGGCAATACTTACCTGATACACCTGAGTGACAGTAAGGATGCTTATATCCTTGATGTGTCTTCCTCATTTGCTGCTCCAGAAGTCTAGTGAGATAAAAACAAATGAAGTGAAGTAATTAACTCACCTTACTGAGTACAAGTGAGGAGGAATTGCAGGAACTGCTAAATTCACCACCACTCTCACTACAGCTCAAATTCGGGCAGAGGGTCAGACCTGAGCTCTGAGACTTCCAGAAAAGCAGCCAGATGACAAAAGGCCCAGCAGTTTTTGCTGTATTTTTGTTTGCCTTAGAAATTACATAAAGCAGCTGTGATGGTTAGATCCTAGAAATGTACACCTACCTTACAATCTAAATCAGAATAGCATAAATGTTAAATCTAAAGCATGGCTTTTGGGGCAGAGACTACAAGCTCTTCTGTAGGGTGAAAATATAAATAAACCCTTCATTTCTATTTCAGTCCTCCTTCCCTAGCTGACCTTTTCACAGCAGCAGAGATCTAGAACCAGATAACACACGGCAGCAGTTGCCAAATTCATTACTGGTTTTCTGGAACTGGACAGAGTAGAGAGCCCACAATATCTCTCAGAGCAGCGAAACAGAGACAAGTGATGCAGATGAACCACAGGATAAATACTAATAGTCATCATGAACCGAAGCAAGCAAAGGCTTTCACACAGCTCTTCTCCAGGAAAGGAAATCTGTCACAGTCTTGACCTGGGTGTTTCTCTACATGTGCATTTACTATGGGAGGAATCTGTCTTTAATGCACCTTGTTTAGTGCTAAATTGCTTCAATACCCACACTCCCAGTATTGCTGTTGTAGAGTCCAAAGCAACTTCTCCTTTGCCTTAGTTCCTGCATGTGGACACTGCTGGCGTTTGAACTTTGTCAGTTCATCAAACTTGTCTAGGAATAGTTATTTATTAATGAATTGGTCTGAAATCAAGTACTGCTTTCCCATTAATGAAGTGGAGATAGAGATGTAAACTTCCACTTACTGCAAACATCTGCTGCAGGTACAGTGTATGAAATGGAGAAGAGTTGCATTACTGCAGGTACAGTGTATGAAATGGAGAAAAGTTGTATTTGTAACTCATAACACAATGCTTTGAGGGTTTTGTTGAAATGTTAAAAATGACAGGATATATTGCTGAATCAGTTTTAAACAGCTTAATATATGCAATTAGGAGATGCAGAGTAGTGGCACTTTTATATTCTCTACTACTGACTTGCCCTTAGATACCCATGGAAATGGAAGTCTGAATGCCTCTCTTGGAATTCAGAACATCAGGTTGATCAGCATCTAACAGGGTCTTAACTTCTCTTGAACTTGACAAGGAGCCATGATTACTGAAGCAAAAATGATCACACTGATGATTCAGTGTCTTTGGGATATTCTAGCTTAACCCTGTTCTGCTTCACTTCTGGGTATGGATTACCACAGGGCAGAACAACCTTTTTTCCAGACCTCATTGTTTACTGTTTTAACTGTGTATTTAGACAGGAAGCAAGAACACAATAAAAGGATGGGATATCACCCGGCTGCTGCCAAACAACATGGTAGCCTAGAGTTGTTCAGTATCTCCTCACTTGAAATGATACCCAAGTGCTAAATAATAATTTTTTAAAGATAGCTGGAATAGAATCCATGTTTTACGTGTACTGTGTGTTACTCCAGGTGTGTGGTCTCCTCTGATCTGATCAATGACTTCACAAACAGTTAAAATACAAATTTTTCAAGGTATTTTTTGAAGGACTAGAGGGAACAGGTTATAAGCTGAGACAGAGGAGATTTAGATTAGATGTTAGGAAAAAGTTTTTCACTGTTAGGGTGGTCAGGCACTGGAGAATAGATTGCCCGGGGAGGTGGTGGAGTCACCATCCCTGGAAGTGTTTAAGAGGTGTCTGGATCTGATGCTGGAGGATATGGTTTAGGGTGTAGGGGTTACAGCAGAGTGGCAGCTAATGGGTGGACTCAATGATCTCAGAGGTCTCCTCCAACCTTGATAATTCTATGATTCTATGTCAAAGTGGATAATTTGTCATCATGAACACAATTGGGAAAGCCACGTATTTACAATTATTTTTCCTAGACAAGAATAGTTTTGCTGACTGCTTCTTGTGGATGGAATTTACATGAACTACTCCAATTTTCACTAAGGCTCAATACTTAGGTCTTGTCCTAGTGTACATAATCCATCACCTTTTTCATGAAATAGGTGGTGATGCCTGTCCCATATAGCAGACCCACACCCTCATTATGCTCAGTGTCAGGGAAAATTGCACAAAGCAAAGGGGATTTTTTTAGATACTCATGATATTACTATACAAATGATTGACATAACTGTTAAATTGCTCAGCCTGGATTTGTGGAGGTGCACCTTTCCTTTCCAGATTCTCTTCACTTCAAGATTAAGGCTTCCATTACTGTTCAGCTTTCAATGGCAAGAATTTTTTATGTTCTGAATTTTTTTATTTTAATCAATTGTCACATACTGTTGTTTCTAATAACCCTTGCAAAGAGAGAGAAATCAGGCTATAGTCTTAAGAAATCCATCTTGAAACTAATCATGCAGGTGTGGCTTTTCCTACAAAATATTTTTCCTGAACAATAGTAAATCTTATTAGAGAGCAATGCTTCTGCAAGTTCTTTGCACTACATACTTTTAGCCACTTTTCACCATTCTCCCATCTGGGTGTAACTTGCATTTTTCTACTGCAGTATTTCCTTTCTAGTTCTCCTTGGCTTCTTAAAAGTAAGGGTCTTTGTTTCCCTTGTTCTATTTTATTCTCTGCAGGTTAGGTAATGCTTACTGGCCACCTAAATCTTAGATAAGTGCTACTTTTACCTGTTGCCTTTTACTTAAAGCCATCATCAGTACCACTTTGCACTCAAGAGAGTGAAACCTAAAAGTTGTACTTAAAGGAGATCATAAAATACCAGTGAAGTAACAATTTACCAAGAATCTGTTGTGCAATCTTAATAAAAAGCTAAACTTTAGGGAAAAAAAATAGTTACATGTAACATGTACTGAACTATTTTTTGTAAATTACACTAGGTAGTGAGAACTGACAGTTGCAGCACAGTTTATCTGAGGAGCTACAGGATCAATTTAACTACAGACTGATAGATGTGACCAGCAGCTGTCAAATTGTTAGGAAAAGCAGGTAACTAAAAGGCTTTAAAAAGACCAGTCAAGGTTAGCAGTGGGGTGGAATATAGAAAGGTTAGTTCAACTAACAGTAATAATTTCTGTTTACCCACTACCGTCGGACCAGCCAGTGCCATGCTTACCTTGGCTTTTATATAACACTCTCAGATCACTGTCCCACTCTAATTAGGATGATTTATTTAACTAATCCAAGCAAAAGAGATGATTAATGTACAGTATATACTTTGTGTCACGAGCACCGGTACACAATCTCTCCATCCCTTTGCTGCATTCCTTTGGCAGTTCAGAGAACAGAACTAGTTCTTGGCTTGCAACAAATTTGCATGATGGGAAATATAAGCAAATGACTGAGTTGTAAACTCTCCTGTCTGTGCTCTGAAAACCTTGTTTGAGTTGAGCCACTATCGAGCCTGAGGTTTAGTTACTGGAGTAAAATAGTATCAGCTGCTTTGAAACTGATGCGGAGAGATGGATTTTGTGGGGCTCATTCTACTTTATGAGCTCTTCTGCGTATAATTGAGTAAGAACCTGCCTCCAGGAGCCTGCTGATGAAATGCGGCAGATGGCAGTAATGTACAAAGGAAACATGGTCCTCGGTTTTTCTCGGGATTACCCTGAGCACACTCTTCCTCACACCGACTGCCTGGCCTAGAGCCGTTAAATGTCTCCATTTTACTCGTCTGGGTTTCAACTTGCTTTAGTCTATTTGTCAGCTGGGGTCTTAAATCAAGAATTACACAGGAAGATTCAAGGCTGTATCCCTTTACAGGTTCAAAAGAACATCACTGAGTTGTTGCCAGCATAAATAAATAACCTGAAAAGAAACAGCTGCTGACACTAAGACACACCTACTCAGAACAAGAATGTCATCTTGACTTCATTTCAGCATTATTTTTAAAGAAATTAAAAGGGTGAATCAGATAAATTCAATTTCATGGCTTTTAAAAAGCAGTATTTCATGGATTTTTGCCTATTTGAAAAAGAGCAGTACAACTCTCTTCAGTGCTGTCAGTTACAGAATTGATTCACATATTTACTGCAAAAAGTATAAAAACTTTCAGCTCAAATAGGTCATGTCATGCTGAGAAACATTAACAATTATTGACAGGTTTTGAGAGACTGTTAGGTAATTTTTATCAATCCAAGAATATCTGACTACAATGCAAGGGAGGAAAAAAATCTTGGTTTATGCCACTCAGAAGACCTTCAGCAGGGAGGTCTCCCAAGTCCTTCTCATTCCCAGCTTCCATGCTGCTCCTGCTCGTTCTGTATTCTGTCAGATTAGTAACTCCAGGCTCCAGCTCACAGCCTGTGGGGTTTGCACTGGAGCAGTGCAAGATCCAGCTTCATGTTATAGGCAGATTTAGAAGAATTAGCTGATTGGGGC
>NW_008670754.1:4436-4708 GCF_000695815.1 Acanthisitta chloris | reverse complement strand
GAACCTGAGATCACTGATGCTCTGTGTTAAAATCAATTTTAGGATTTAGAATGGACCTTACAGATCATCTAGTCCCAACCCCCACTGCCATGGGCAAGGGCACCTCCCACTAGACCAGGTTGCTCAAGACCTCATCCAACCTGGCTTTGAACACTGCCAGGATTGGGGCATCCACTACAGAGTCACTGTTAATCACAGCTCTTATTAAAAAGCACACACAAGGAGCTCATTTTTTCTCCCTGCCTCTCTTCAGTGTTTCTCTGGCCCATCTG
>NW_008670754.1:0-4382 GCF_000695815.1 Acanthisitta chloris | reverse complement strand
CAGTGACCAGTGTTTGAGTAAGAACTTGAATACCTAGAACTGAAGATAGTTTCGGTTACCATCTTTCTTGGGAAGTTTGGGGTTTTTTAAAAGGAATGGTAATTCTTCTTTCTCTTTTATCAGTGGCCAGGAAAGTAAAATAATAGAAAATAAATACACAGTAAATAAGAGCTTTGTTTCTTTGTTTCTTTTTTAAACATCATCCAAAACTTTTTTGGCCACAGCCAGCCAGTTCCACTGGAAAACAAATAAACAAACAAACAAACAAACAAATTATCATCACTAGATGATAATAACCACACTCATCTACTGCAAGCCAGGGGTGACTAAGATATGCTAACAGAAACCATGCTGCAGGTAGAAGTTATGAATATAGAGCCCATTTTCATTGGGGCTATCAACACTAGTTGGTGAACACTGAGAATTAAGTTTAGGCAAAAGTATTTTGATAAAGAGAAGCTGATCAAGGAATAATCTTGCAGAATTCATTGCCTTTCAGAAGGGAACCAAACAGAGTCCAGTATGACTGTTTTGACCCAGAAAGTTCAATGCAGAATATTGAGTATCTCTTCTGTCTGGCTGGTATCAGTGCAGATCGCTGGCAGTTCAGCTCATTGTGGTGTGTGATGCTTTCCTTTTCACAATGAAATGATAGTGTTCTTCAAATGATTCTTAATTTTCATATATCTACATATTTGTTACCGCCTCTCAGAAAAACAGTTTCTGGAACAAACTGGTCAATGAAAAATCAAATCAATTATTTCATGATTCTAACAATAACCTGGAGGCCAGCCTGTTGGCATTCCATCTCATTACTTTGTATAACATCTTTTATTCTTTGGGGGTTATTTGCTTAAAAAGTTCACTGTAACATTATTCCCACTTAGAGAGAAATCCAAACTGTATCTTCTGCCGCTATTATGATGGATGTAAAGCAGTACTACTGGCCGTAAAATAAATTAATTGAAATTATGTAAAACACCATCTTGTTCTGAGCTGTATTCAGCATGAATATCTAAGCATTTATGCAAAATCATCTGCAGACTTTGCTGTAACTACACCAGCAGCTCTTTAGCCATTAAAGGAAAGATGTTACTACACTACATGTATCAAACAAACACGGAGAATATATGGAGACTGCTAGCATAACCTCAGCTATCTTGGATATGTCCTTAACATAAAATTTAATCTTCCCATTTTTCCCAGACAACGAGGCATGTAAGAGTATGATCTGCTGCTGCTGGTGGAATGCCTAGGCACACCTGTGTTAAGATAAAATGTTCTTCCTATATTTTGAGGATTTCAATTTCAAGTTATGCCTGTCATTTTACTTTAGTGCCCTTTTATGGCCTATTTTTTATTTTTATGAGGAGTATTACATGATGTTTTCTCAAAACCCCAAACCAATTATATTGAAAGAGGTATCTGAGGCAAATTCACAGTCTAAATGCTCTCAATTAAAAAAAATAAAATTGTACATTTAGGTTTTCCTTTGAATATGGTAAAGCAGTAATTATCTGGCAGTGATAAGCCATACTGCAGAGTCAGTTCTTTGGGTCATTCTGCATGTAAGAAATAAGAGGGTGCTCATTTTCCTCAGCAGATGAATGCAGAGGTATTGGAAAGGACAATTACAAGAAATTGTGACTCAGAGGAAGAATATATTCCAAAAGGACACTAAAAAGACAAACAATGAAACAACAAATGTCAAAAGAATGAAAAGAAATTAAGATCCTAGAGTTACCCATTCTTGTATGTAAAATTATCTATTCCTGCTCTGTAGGAAGCATGAAAAGATAATAAAAAATGGGAAACGCATTGGATTACAAGAGTTTGTTCTCTGTGTGTAAAAGGTATGCATCATACAGAAATTTTATCTGGTTATTTTATTACAGGTTTAACTGCTTTACTTTAAATCATGGCATGTACTATTTATACAGGCTTAAACAGAATATTAATTAGAAGTGACGGTTAAGCCTGAATATAAATCAAGATGTTAAGTGAGTAGTCCCAGTGGACATTTAAAATTAGCATTTGAATGTATAAGTAGATATTAATTGCAAAGTAAAGAACTGTAGAAAAATCTATAGTTTTGAGTATGAAGGGGGTTGGATTTTATATGATTGCCCTTACTCATACAACACATTTGTATAAACATGGATTCTCTCAGCTCTCAATTTCCCTGAACCCAGAGCAGGCAGATTTTCTTCACATTTGTCGAGACAATGACTGAGGTTTCTTTCTCAGTCAAAAAAGAAGCTGGCTGGGACTTCCCTGACCCCAGGATGCTGGATGGCCTTTTTACAAATCCTCCACTGAGAGCAGCTGTGTATGTGCCAAGTGGCATTGGAGCAACATGTTTAAATAGCGTTCAGCTGACTGCACCCCAAGACGACAATAGCACAAATGTCCAAACGGAGTCTCGTGTTGCCTCTGTCATCACATGACCTTACTTACTGTGGCCTGTCAGTGATCTGAGCACTCCCTCTACTTCATGTATTGCTGCTGGTAGGAAAGGAATTGGAATTTAAATGACAATTTCACTAGGGATTCATAAGTCTCAATAAACCCCAGCTGACTCTCCATCAGTTGTGCAGCTCTTTAGTGCTAACAAGTAGTTAAGGGTCTAGTTTTGTCAGCAATACAAGCATGTAAAATTCAGAGAGAGAAGAGATACATCATGTAGTAAAATAACACTTTTTAAAATGTTGAAAACAAAGGCAAAATCCTTTATATATATTATAATACAGTATCGTAAAATGAATACTTTAATTATTAATACAAGCATTTCAACTGCATTTTTTCGAAGTATTTTTTTTCTAACTAGAAATCTGCTTCCAAATCAGTGTTTTTACACTGCATTTTTGTCTGCACTAACAAAACTAAAACCAGAAAATAACACTACTATTAATTTAATCCCTTGTCATTATTACCATTGCATAACTTGCAGTATTTATTGTGTATGTTAAAAATACTACCAGTACTTTATTGCGTATTATAACACTACTTATTGTGTATGTTAAAACACTACTTAATCCAGAAGGAATATATTATAATACACTATTTAATTTTTCTGCATAAAGCAGTAAAACAAAACTTACATGAGGCCAATCTGAGCATTTGCATTCTGACATCTATTTAAATTTTACTTCCATAAGAAAAAATGAAAGCAAAAGTGAAAAGTGGGAAAAAAATCTAAGTGCAGTGAGCTGTGAATTTTCATCATCATTGTCATTATTATTATCATCTTTGCCATTACTAGTACTAGTACTAGTACTACTACTACTACTATTTTTGTAGGGAATAGTTGATATTAAGAAATCATGTTCGAAAATTAAAATGTTTTTACCTATGGGCTATTTTTAGCAAATTAAGTCTCTGTTATTCTGCCATCCAAGGTTTTGAAATGTTTTACAAAAGTCTGAATCATCTATATGCCCTGATTAAAAAAATAAAGCAACAGGTGTCAAATTTGTGATTTGCTCCAAACACCACAATATAATTGGGAAAGTGAAGAACAAACCCAAAGCCTGCTGACACAAATCCATCTCCTCTGGTGTTTCACTAATGAAACAGAATACCAGTGAGACAGGAAAAGGATATGTAGGCTTTACATTTCTATGAGTGGATTCAAATAGGAGGTAACAGTGAAAGAATGCTGGAACTTATTTTCTTTATGGTTGGCAGATGAGCTGGCGGTCTTCCTAAAACACATCAGTGCTTTGCAGGAGATGTTTGGTATACACAAACATATTAACAACTAAAGAACATGAGACTACAAGCAAGGAGAAAAAATTAAATCAGTGCTGTACCCCACAAAGTAATCCCTCAAAGACTGTAGTGCTACTAAGATGCTATATTTAGGACTGAAGTCTTAAAGGTTATTTTCTAGCTCATCAGGTCTTACACTGGCTATCACAAACACTAGATCCTGTGATTTAAGTTACAGGAAAGCTATGGTGTAGTCACCATCACAGAAACGTGGTGGGATGACTCACATGACTGGAGTGCTGCCATGGATGATTACAAGCTCTTCAGAAGGGATAGGCAAGGTAGGAGGGGTGGAGGGGTGGCTCTATATGTCAGAGAGTCTCTTGACTCTGTGGAGCTTGAGGTCGGTAAGAGCAAGGTTGAGTGCCTATGGATCAAGGCTGACATCTGGGTGGGAGTCTGTTACAGACTACCCAATCAGGATGATGAGGGTGATGATTTACTCTACAGGCAGCTGGTGGAGGTCTCAAAATCACCAGCCCTTGTTCTTGTGGGTGACTTTAACCTGCTGGATGTCTGCTGGAAATTTTATACAGCAGAGAAAAGGCAGCCTAAGAGGTTCCTCGAGTGCAGAGAGGATGATGTCCTACTTCAGCTGGTAGATGAGCCTG
>NW_008670753.1:0-956 GCF_000695815.1 Acanthisitta chloris | reverse complement strand
GGGTGTGACCCAGTGACCTGTCAATCAGTCTATGGGCGTGGCCATGGCAGCTGCCAATAATGCAGTGGGTGTGGCCCAGTGACCTGTCAATCACTCTATGGGTGTGGTCATGGGAGCTGCCAATCATGCTGTGGGTGTGGCCCAGTGACATGTCAATCACTCTATGGGTGTGGTTGTGGGAGCTGCCAATCATGCTGTGGGTGTGACCCAGTGACCTGTCAATCACACTATGGGCGTGGTCACGGGAGCTGCCAATCATGCTGTGGGCGTGATAGATGATATGTCAATCATGCTGTGGGTGTGGCCCAATGACCTGTCAATCCATCTATGGGCGTGGTCATGGGAGCTGCCAATCATGATGTGGGTGTGGCCCAGTGGCATGTCAGTCACTGTATGGGCGTGGTCATGGGAGCTGCCAATCATGCAGTGAGTGTGACCCAGTGACCTGTCACACTATGGGCGTGGTCACGGGAGATGCCAATTATGCTGTGGGTGTGAACCAGTGACCTGTCCATCACACTCTGGGCGTGGTCACAGGAGCTGCCAGTTATGCAGTGGGTGTGGCCCACTGACCTGTCAGTCACTGTATGGGCGTGGCCATGGGCACTGCCAATCATGCTGTGGCTGTGATATATGCTATGTCAATCATTATTTGGGTGTGGGTGCCCGACTCCCTCTATGGGCGTGTTCACAGGAGCTGCCAATCATATGGGTGTGGTATGTAAACTGTCAATCACGCTGTGGGCATGTCCCAATGGCCTGTCCATCACTCTGTGGGTGTGGCCTATGAGTCATCAATCACGCTGTGGGTGTGGCCTAGAAATTGTCTATCGTGTCATGGGCGTGGCCAGATGACCTGTCCATCACACTATGGGCGTGTCCCAGTGACCTGTCCATCACTCTGTGGGCGTGTCTCAGTGACCTGTCCATCATTCTGTGGGCACGTAGCAGTGATC
>NW_008670752.1:32950-48003 GCF_000695815.1 Acanthisitta chloris | reverse complement strand
CCGGCACCAGGGTGGCTGTGCCTCGTAACGAAATGCTGATGTGTTGAAGGGTTTGGGTTGGTTTTCTGTTTGTGAGAATAGATTTCGTGTGTGGATCGAGAGCCCCAAGCTGAATAGGCCTGGGCTGGGAGAACACGTTAGGAGGGAGCGCAGGACTTTAGGAAATGGAGCTAAAATTTTCTCCCGCTGCTCCTGTTGTCTCCGCGTGTGGGGCTGTGCAGGGTAAGATAGCTCTGTGGTCTGAGAAAATGCTGCCTAAACTTTTCATGTGTTAAATCTGTGGAGTTTCTTGACATTTCCATTTGTACAAAAAAGCAGAAGCTCAGCAACAACCACCTGACGGCTGAGGGAGTTTCTGACGAGGAGGGTTTTATGCGCTGGGTGCAGGCACAGCGCGGCAGCACAGGGACTGTGTGAGCCACGTGGCAGGCTAATTACAGTTAAGGATTTTCCAAATCTCTGCTTTTTTTCTTTAGCCGCGAGAGTACATTAGTCTGGTGTTGAATCAAGTGCAACAAATGCTCCTCCGTGGGCCCGGGGAGCTTCTCCCTGGGTCCGGCGCGGCCGCAGGGCTTGTTGCGGCTCTTCCCCCCGCACCGAACGCGCCGTGTCCCCCACCGACCGCGCCGTGTCCCCGGGCCGTGCTGGGAACAGGCAGTGTCGTCCCGGCTCTCTGTAGCTGAGTTTTATAGCTTTTGAGGCATCCACTGCCGCCCGTTTTCGTGCACATCTAGCACATACCAGTGATTAAGGAAGTAGCTTTGAATTTCTGCTCCCCCGCGGGAACCTGTTGAAATGCGGCTGTGAGTAGTGTACGTCTCGTTTCCCGGTGAACTGGCCGCCAGTCCTCTGCGATAGCTGTACTCAGCCGCTGAAGGCGCTGTAGAGGGTTGTTTATCCGTTGAACCTGAGCCCAGTCAGACAACAGGGTTTTATTCTTGTCTTTATTTCCCTAATTATTTTTTCCCTGTTCTTAATCTGTTTTATACAAGATGGTCAAACTTTGGTTTCCTGGTGTCTTTAACTGTGGCTACCAATTTATATGCTCCACATCTTCATCCCACCCCAAGCCTAGGATTCTTATCTTGAGCCCATACCTGTCTGCACTTTCCTGTTGCCCAGCCCAACTACCCATAACTCTGGTCATAACCAAAGCTTCCACCTGCTTTGCTTGAGTCCCATATCCACCCCACCAAATTACAAGCCTTCCTCTAGTTGCTTCTGAAGATGCAGCCTTTGGCATACTGCAAGGCAGTATTATCCAGAGACCTCAGAGCTGCTGTGGTTTAAATGAGTAAATTACTGTCAAGCACCTGCTTGGTATTTACAGAGGCTCTTGATGTGGTGTTTCAGATAAGCATTTCCAGACAGGTGGCTGAGATGAAATTGTGCCCTGCTCTGCCTTAGGTAAATACATAAACCACTATTGCTAGGGTCTATTGATGGAGTGTATGCTTAAAAGCAGGGCATCCCCTCAGGTCACCGCAAGATTTTGAGCATCACAGAATAATTTGGTTAGTTTCCAATTTTACACTGGTTTTTTTTACAATATGATCATGCAGTTTCTTAACCTGTCCCTATGTGGAATAAAACTTTTAATGAGTACTTTGCACATAGAAAATAACTTGGTTTTTACTGATCAGATGGGCAAGGAGAAGGTAGTTGCACACAAGCCACAGAACAGGAAGGCTGTCTTAGGCCCCATCAGAGCAGGAAATGTGCCTAGGTCTGGTGCAGCCTGTCAGGGGGTTTAACAGGCCCTTTTTCTCGTGTTTTCTGTGTGCTGTACAGCTGAGAGATTAGCACTGTCAAAGATTTGTTCTGGAACCTTTACTTTTATACAGCATACTAATCTTGAGTTAATAAAACTGTTCCATCAGTTTCCACGATGGCAGAGTTTGTATTTACACACTTTCTGCTGAACTTTGCCATTTCATCATATACACTGTTTTTCTATATTCTGATAGCTAAGCTGTCATACCTGGACTATGGAAATTCCTGAGGTGACCTCATTTTACATCTTGTGTACATTCAGCCTAATACATGCTTCTCTTAAATTGCTTTTTGGACAGGATTGTCTTGCAGAATCTTGGTTTTGTTACAGTTTCAAGGTCCATCAACAAGATGGAGCACCAGGATGAAGCACCTCCCAATAAATGGACTTTGAGAACTTTGCTTCTTCCCACTATTGTACCTTCATCAGTCACATCTGATGTGTCACCATTACAGAAGAGACATTGACATACTGAAGATTCGATGACCAGCAAGAGGTGCTTAATCTGTTACTGTGAGTTTCACTTAATTCAAGACATGGTGAAATTCAAATGAAAGAGACATTGCACATTTGACATCTGACAAAGGAGCCATTCCCTGTTTAAACTTAGCTTGTGACTGAGTTACCACATGGCAAACAGCATTCTGTGATTTTTTTAAAATTTTAGTATTTAAAATGTTGTCTAATCATGTTGTATTTTATGCCTTGTCTTTCTTTTTTCTGTTCTTCATTTTTTTTCTTCCCATGTCATTTCATTCGTGTATAGAAGAAATAACTTTGTAGCCTTAGCTGTCGATTTCATAATATCCATCTGTATAAATTTGGTGTAGCCTGAAGGTCAGGATTATGAGACTCTTAATGGCTATTTGAGCCAATTGTTTTCCAAGAACAGATTAAGAATAAGTATATAGTTTAACCTGGGAAAAATAATTTCAAGGTGAGTGTTGTCTGTAAGTCAGAATATTTCAGAGTGCTTGTTCTTGGATCTGGAGTATTTGTGCAAATTCTCCTTTGTTTTCTAGAATTCCAGTGAGGAATGTGTTCATTAAATATTAAACCTGACTTCATAGTTTGTTAAATATTTATCATAGGTAACAGAGGAGGACATGAGAGGTTTGGTGACTACATGATTTCAGAACTTGAGGGAGGTGAAAGATTTTACGTTGAAGTTACAAGCATTCAGCAGTTTGGTGATGTTGTGGAGCAGTGTCTGGATGAATAGAATCAAACCCAGAAAACAAGAATGAACTTGGCAGTTTTCAGGTGTGAATGATGTGTATTATTAAGAGATTTAAGATGTAGCTGATAATTCAGTATATTCAGTTTTGTGGACTGTGGTTTTGGGTATGTCTTCTCTCCTTTATGCATCCATAAAAGTGTTTGTGGTGTTACTTTTTCCAATGGAAGTAAACTGGTTTTTCTCTTTTGCATCTGCTTTTTCTATTTGAAAGTAAATAAGAAGAGGTTTTTCCTCCAAAGGGGCTTTGAATATTTTCTGTAGTTGTTACATAGACATTGCACACTGGATCAGGTGGGTGCTTGTACTTCTGCTGGGCCTCTGTGACCAGTGAAGATGCATGTCAGCTTTGCCTGCAGCTGCTGGACTTGCACCTCACAGGCACAAGGGTTCTAGGAGTGAGATGTCGCACGATCGATCATAGCTGTCTCTGTGCTCTGTTGTTATGCAGCACAGCCATGCCCCACTTGGGGTACGTACCCAGCCTGGTGCTGTGGCTAATCCTGTGAAATTTTAGACTCTGAAGGCTGCTATTGTTACCTTAACTTGTGATCAGGCAGAGCTACAACTGAGATAGATTAGGAGGTCACAACTCCCTCCTCCCTGTTGCGAGAGATTACTGCCTCTTCGTATTTGCCTGTGTAACTTGACACGTAGATACTTTGTGAAGGTGAATAGGGTTAGTTTAAACACTTCTAATAGCAGCTTATTTTAGTCTAGGTCATTTTGTCAAGCTGGATTTGTGAGAACCTGTATACACAGCTAGGCTGGGAGTTTGAAGAGCTGGCAGCCTCTAATCAGAGGCCACTTGCTGAGTGTAGGAGCAATACCCTAGTGACCTCATTGAACAGCAGCCAGGAGAGCATGTTTGGAGTCTTGAGTTCAATCTCATGGAGAACATCTGGATTTGATTCCTTTATTTTTCTATCAAATGAAAATAAACAAGACTTTATCTTTCTTGAAATGCTTCAAACTTATTTTCGGACCACTTCTGACTGCTGCTTAGTTGCTTTAACCACCCCATGCCCTGTCCTTTAGCAGGCCATGTCCTACATGCTTTGCTGTGTTTGAGTTCTCACCAAGACTCTCAGTAATGTGCAGATGCTTCCTAACAACTCAGAATCTATTTCACATATGAGTTATAAAACACTGTCAGAGTTAGAGGGAAGGGAGAGGTTTTGTTGATCTAACCCATTTACCACCAGTTGTTACTTTAAAATACATTTAAGTTGCTGGACTTCAAGAAAGTTCAAACTGCTAAAACTGCTATGATTTAGAAGGAGAGAATGTACTACTTGTTCTGGTTTTCTACTTTCTTCTGTCTGTTTGATTTACCACACAAAATTTTATTCCATGGTGATGCAGTCATTGCCAGGACTTCAGAGGTACTTAGTGAGAAGTCATATAACATTTTTTATGCTATGTGTTGTTCCTAAGGGTGTTCTTGCTGTAGTTCAGGCTGACAATCAACGTGAAGAGCTCAGTCCTTGACCTTGTTTGCATCTTTTGTGAACTGTTGCAAAGAAAATCTCCACATTGTGGCAGCATTCAGCCCCACTGGAGATGCTTTCCACAATCATCTGGGACAATTTCCATCACTCATCAACTGCTGCACTATTGATTGGTTCCAGGTATGTGAAAATATTTATTATTTCCTCAAAAAGCTACTTCAATTTTCTCACGCTCTGTATTTTTATGTCCCATTAGATTTTCTTTTGTCTTCTTTTTAGAAGTACTCTGTGTTTTTCAAGATTTTAAACCAGCACAGGCGTTTTTGGTAATATTTTGGGAGCTCTTTGCTGTGCAATCTCATTATTTCTACAACTAAATATACATCAGTTTTATTGGTACAGATTTTTCATTGCTGAAGTAGTGAATAGTCTTAGTTTGATGATGGTAATTTGTCATTTTATTACACAATGTGTATGTTGTAAAGGACTAGAGAAACCATTTCAATGGGATTGTAAAATGGTCTTAATTGCTGCTGCCTGCTAAGCAAGTCATTCATCATAGGAATGACTAGGGAATACAAATCCTGTTGTTTATCAGTAGATCTTTTATAGTGGAGTAAAACTTGGAAAATGACTGTAGTTAACGATCCTCGATGCCAATGGTATTGCTCTCCATAAAGTGCAATTAGCACTATAGTTTGACCCTGTGCTCATGTCAGTTAAATTTTTTGCCAAAGGATGTCACAGACACAGAAATGTTTGGACAGAATGACAATGTGTAGTTTTGAACTAGAAGATTAGCTATGAGTTACCAGAAAAGACTGCATGGGTGGTAACCTTGCTGCCTGACCTAACCCTTATATCAGTTCACTGTTCTTGAAACACACTGTGGCTTACTTTGGTGTTTTGAATGGTAAAAATTGATTTCAAAGTATGAAGGCTGCTAACAGCTGAATTCTGCAAATGCTTTTCTCCTTACTTCTCCCTCAGCCGTGGCCTGAAGATGCCCTTGAACGTGTAGCTGATAAGTGAGTGGTGAGAAAGACATAAGAGTTGTCATAATTTTTACATGTATTTTTTTTATTTTAGCCTTCTGATACAGCAATTGTCAGAATAAGGAAAAATCCTCCATCTGGTGTCAAACTTGTCATGGCTGCTGGCTGTGGCATAAGAGAAGAAAAATCTGAAAAAATTGCAAATCCTTCAGGGTAAAGTGGCAGACAATGGTTTGAAATTGAAATGTAATTCCTGTTCTTCTCAACACTTGTTCAATAAACAAGATCAGCCAAGGTACATTAAAATAGACAAGTACTTTTAGACTCTACCCATCATTTCACTGAAAACTTCAAGAATTCCTTATTTTCCAAATTTTGTAATGTGCAAAGAGAACTCCTTTAATTTGCTTGACTTGTATATTGATAATAGGCAATACATTACTTCCCTGAGGAACTGTTTACTTTTTGGCTTTAAGTATGATTGGAAGGAAATGTTTGCTCTGGTTTGGCATCTCAGGGAGACACAAGGTCATCAGTATTAAATATGCATGAGTTGTAATTCAAAGAGATTTGTCATTTTTTGTTTGTGTGTTTGTTTTAAAGCTTGAAAAGGTATTCCCTACTGTATTTTGTAGATTTTTGGATTACTGGACTACGAGCCAGAAAATGCTTGGCAGCATCAATTTCTTGAAGGAATTGAGAAACTGTTCCCAGAAACCTATTTCAGTAAGGCTTCTGTCTAATTTTTCAGTGATTTTAACATGTAGACACTTTTTCTTGCAGAGGAAAAAAAAGAAAATTAGAAAATGCTGCATATTTGTCCCAAATGAGTCAGTTTCTGTTATCCCCAAGGATCTTCACAAGATGATAGGGCATCCCCACAGGATGGGTATGGTCATGGCAAGTGACTCAAACTTCCTCAGAGTGAGCCTTGTACTTGGCGTTTCAGGTTTTAGAATTCTCTTTTGGAATTTCTGAGGTTTATATGCATCCTGTCTTCTGCTGGAATGAAACGTCCTTCTGTGCACGATGGTTCCTAAGTTGGCTATTTGAGGACAGCATCTCATCAAAAGGCAAAATAACACATAGGGAACTGTATCAGAGTAAACACACTGTCTTGTGTCCATTATCCTGTGTCCAAAAATAGCCATAAGCAGGTGCCTTGGAAGGAGCTAGACAAACTTAATGTCCCTTTTTGGCAAGGTGCTTTGCCCCTTATAAAACTGGGCCCCAAAAGTAGGCACAAGCAATTTAGGTTTTGTCTTACATTGCTAGAAATACTTTTGTATAATGATCCCCAACAGCTGTGTCTTGAGGAAAGCTAGCAAGTGATGAAGTGTGTTTTACACAAGGGACTGCATAAATTAAGGCTTCTCTGTGACTGTAATGCTCTTAGCACTTAGGGATCTGCCACATGGAAGATAAAGCAAATGCATGATTATAAAGGATAAGGATAGGATTAGGATGAAAATGGGAAAAGACCACAAATGGTGATAGGAAAATCAAAAGAAATGAGCAGTGATTTCTGTAACAGTTATAAAATGAATAGGTCTTTCCTGTTTCATTGTGTAGAGCAATGGTGATCAATCAGTGTGATTTGAAAGTGTCAGCCACAAGACTCTGATGAGCTGTAATGCTTTTGCTATCCAGGAAGCTGTCAGGCAGAAGATTGGGACTGAATACTTGACTAATCCAGAGTTTGATCCACAAGTGGTGGCTAAAGCTTCCTCGGCAGCAGAGGGTTTATGCAAATGGATTATGGGAGTGGAAGTGTCTGGCAAGGTGTCAAAGGTGTGTTTCCTAGTCCCTCACTGCTATGAAATCTTCCCTTTGCTTGGTGTATTCACCCTAAGCATTGTACTAAATAATAAAAGTTACAAAAATGTACTATAAGCACTTGTGTATTGCTTGTAATTGAATAGGAGATTGAACCCAAGAAGGAGTGTTTAAAAGAGGCACAGGAGTCCCTAGCAAAGACAATGACACTCTTGTTTTCTTTGATCAGGAGGAGTAAATTCCTGGGGTTTTTTATTCACATAATCAGGACTTCTGGTTGCAACAACCTAGATGTTAGCAAATAGGCAAATAGCCAATGCAAAAGTTTCCATGTTTCCTGCCTGTGCTTTCTCTTGAGGTTGGATGACTCTGTTCAGACCTGGATGATTTGCACAAATTCCATGTAAGCAGTCTAGGGATACAAACAGTTCCTGCACAGCTCTGTCCTGGGATCTCAGATGACTTGAATTGCAGTTAGATTCTGTGGCAGCTGGACCAGAATTCTTGTAGAGCTGTCAAAAAGTCACATACAAACTGTTTAATTAGGTGACTATTCAGATTTTAATGCATCTTGGAGTAATTACAAAGCTGGTAGAATCATAGGAAGGCATCAAGTCCTGGAAACAAGTTGTACCTAAATTAGTTGGGCTTAAAAACAAAACAAGCCACACAGGAAAACAAATAAAAGTGAGATAATTTTGTTCTGTTGCTCACAAAACAGTTGTGCATTTTTATTTAGCTTTAAAGATGCTACTGTAAATACTTGATATTTGCATATAGATTGTTTCTATCAGTAGATCTGAATGTAATGTAGTATTTTGGTTTGGGTTTTTTTTGAAGCTGCAAAATCAGTCATAAAGGAACCTGATGCCTATGTTTGCCTACTCTGCAAGACAAGTGAGTGCAAAAGAGTCTTATCTACCCTGGTCATTCTACTAACTTCATCATTGCTTTGAGGCTCAGCGTGGATGAAGCAGTCCAGCACTGGATCAGGAGAGGTGTGGCATTGCTCTGCCAGCTGGGTGAGTAGCTCTGGACAGTTCAGACAGACTTCACCAGACCCTGTTCTTTTTGTTGGCTTACAGAGGAGGTGGAACGTACTGTGTAAAAGAAACTCACACAAGGCACGCAAATACTTCCTGATCCTCAATATTTTGTCTTAATTAAGAATGTATTATTATTAGTGTCTTTAGAATCTCTAAGCAATACAGCAAGGATTCTAGCTCTTAGCAATATTATTAATGTGTGTGGACATCTATTTTATGAATTAGTTGAATGTCACAAAATATATCTGAATGGCAAATGCAAGTGTCTGCACTTTCTGAGAGAAACATTGCAGGTAATAAACTTGAAGCATTACGAGTGCTGAATTATGTCAGTAGGTAGTAAGTTTTGGGATTTCAGTCTGGACTTGTATACAGACTGCTTTGTGAGAAACCATTTAACTACGTGTAGTAGGTACTTCTGGTGCCTTCCCCAGCAAATTAACCTCTTCAGGGTGTAATTCAGATATCTTGATTTTTGTAAGGGTTTTTTTTCAGATAGTTCCCATGAAGAATAAATGATAAATTTTTCCTTATGACCACCAGCCGTAAAATGCGTTTCTCTGTTGCACCAGAGAAGCAGTTCAGTTCAAATACCTCCACTGATTCTGCACTTCTGTTTTCTTTAAAAATAAATAAAACAAAATCCACTCAAACATTCTTTCAAGATCTCCTCTAGAAAAGAGCTGTTTCCACCTTCCACCCAGAAACAGTCATCATCACTTATTTGTACAGATCCCTCTGTAAGACACAGTAGGAGTAACTGAAGCACACAAAAGCCTCACTCCATCCTACCATCACTATTGCAACTAGGCATCTCTGTCCTTCGTGTCCCTCCTTGTTGTGTTACACCAGTGTAAATTTGTCTTGCTGGAATTGCTGTTCCTTTTAAAAGGAAATGTTTATTTTTCATTCGCTTTTCTGTTTTATATTGATGTGAATTGTGATTAAGCTATTAGAAACATAATGATTTTAATAGAGTTTTTGCTAATTTTATTTGCTTGTTTATGTTTACTTTTATTGTTTATCTTTTTATGGTGTCTTGCTCCTTTAAGTAAACTCCTAAAACTATTGTCCCTTTTCTTTCTTAAGAGAACACGAAAGAATTTTCTTGTCACAATGTAAGTTGCTGCTATAGTTCTGAAATTCTCATTGCAAAATCAAAAGGTTTTTACAAGGAAACTGGACTTTTAATTCCTTCTTTTGCTGATACCATTTGTCAAGTCAGTTTGTTAAACATAACTGACCTGTGTGAAAGAAACATGGAGAAAGTCCCAGAGTATCTCATGATCGGGTATTTATAGTGAGCTATTAATGGACATTGCTCTACCAAGATCATTTTCAACTTAATAATCACTTCTGCAAAGTGTGAGGTCTTCCCTCTTTCACAAGGTGAGAAAAACCAGGGTATTTTCTCAATTTATATGGAATTAATAAGTCTTTTTACAAGAAAACAAATAGTCTAGACTTGAAATGTGTATGTACTCACTGTGCCATAGTCTAATCAATTGCTAACAGTTACTTGTCTGAATGTGTTGCTAATATATCTCTTTTCTTCTCCATGTGCAGTTAACAGAGCAAGGCCCTGCAGTCACACATTGCATGGAGCAGGTAACTGATGATGCAGGTGTGCTGTGAGTTCCTGCTGCCAAACTTCAGGATGTTTCTAGAATTATCCCAAACTTTGTAAGTGGCGTGTTGACAACTTCCTTAAATTTATTGTGCTCATTCATTTTGCCAATTTATTTATTTGCTTCAGTTTTGCTTATTCATTGTATTTTATTTTGCCCTGTAGTTTTGGTGAGGTTTTTTTATCAGGCCAACTCTCTTGAAAGACAGAAGGGAAAGTTTTGATAAGGTAAAACAGGTGAGAGGTTTGAGCCTAAGAAAACATCTGTGTTTTTATTCTATAACAAGATGTAACTGAATATACAAAGAGCAGTGTGACTGCTTAAGCATGTCCCAGTGTACATCTACAGCCATCATACTGTTTAATGAGCAGTCTGATCATGAAGAAGTTTTTATGATTTCTTCTTAAATTTTAACATTTAGACCTAACAGATAGTATCAACTGGATTTATTTCTGTGTTCCATTTTTTCTCTGGCAACCTTGAAAGGATTAAAATATTTTAATCGAACCCTTTCCATTTTGAGAAGTTTTATGTGGTTTTGTTTGGTTTGTATTTTTTAAACTAATGCTATTCTTAAGCTTTTCATTGTTGTTGGTATTACCTCACTTGTCATTACACCAGTGTGTTTTATTTCTGCCTGTGTTTGGATATATCTTGTTGCAGTATTTGGGTATATCCCTTGTGAGTATTAGAAAGGACCAGGTGAGGAATGGTGAAGAATGCACAACTGTAGGTTTGTCTGTTGTACCTGGCAGTAGATTGTGTACATAAGGTGGTAAAGTTTGGTGTTTATTCAAGTGTGGAGTTGGATGTTGTTTCAGTGGATGGCTGGGGCACATAACAGCACAAATCTGCATTACTTTCCTGCCTACAAGATATCACCCCAACAATGTCTTTGTTGAAGCAGTTTGAACAAAAGCTGTTATTGAAAGATTTCGTCCTTCACTTGTCCTTCCCTTCCAGGCCCTCTGTGAACAAATAGGAAAAGCATCCTGTGTCCTATTGCACATCTGGTTTCCTGCTAAGGAAACATCAGAGCACAGTTGTGATGATCTTTGAGTGTCTAAACAATTTAATAAGAGGGAATGAGTGTCTCTCTGAAAGCTAAGTTTGGCCTGGTTTTGTTGCTTTCTAGTAAGTATTGCCAGGACAAGTAGCTATTCTGTATGTTTGGTCTGTGGAACAGAAAAAAGCTAGGACATGCTATGGGAGTAGAAAACCTTTACTCTGTTCTAAATAGAATAGGTCCCCTCAGCACAGACCTAAACCCTTGGGAGGAGGCTGAAGCTTGAGATGGAGAAGTTCCAGTTAATTTATTTTAAACTACGTTTCGTTTCTCTCGATACTCAAACAGTGATTGCTATTTCTCTTGCTCCAGATTTAACCTGAAGATCTAACATCTGCTTCCAATCCAAGGCAGTGTTTCCTCACGAGGGGCAACCCAGGCTGTGTGGATTTGCCATGTATAGTTCTATGTATGTGTTCCATGATGACTCTGATGAAGAAATCCCTACCCAACAAGCTATTCAGGAAAGCTTACAAGGCAGGCATAAAGCTGAAAGGAGTGGCAGTGCAACAGAGGGTGAAAGGTAGTGAGTTATTACTTCTATTTTGGGTGTTTTCTTGGCATTATTGTAAACATGTAGTAACCTTCTTTTCCTTTGTGACTCCCCATGTTGTATTGTGCTGACCTCATCTCATGGATACTGGAAACCACTGGTAGCTCACTGGTTCTGAGTTCTCCCTGAAAAATATATCCATTGCCTTGAAAATATGGAATGTATGAAACTTTGAGGTGATGTTTTACCATCATTATCTAAATGAGTACAAGGGTTAATGAAGAAGATAAGTAGTTGATGTAAAAATGGATTGGTGTGGTTGCTTTCCCTCACCTTAGTATTTAATTATTGGCTTTTGTGTGAAAAATTCAGTGCTTACAGTGTCAGGGGAAGACCAACAAAAAAAAGTGTTTAATGTGGCAACCCTGACAAAACCTGTGTTAAAGAACTCTGACATATAGTCTAGACTTGAATATTGAAATTAAAGTATAATTATATGCTGAACTTCACATTAACTTTTACTTCTCACTTTGTTCTGTCTGTGCAGTTTCCTGTACACTGCAAGTAAAGAACATGGACAGATAATTGCAGCAATTCGGACAGTTAAGTACAAATGCACCAACTAAGCCTATACCCCTAGGAACTGCTGAGCAAGGGCTACATTTTAGGGCTTGGATCACCTGATTTAAGTGCAGTTTTCCCTTATATAGTTTTGGGAGGAGTAAGGCAACTGGAAACAGGACATCCAAAAGCTAACTGATTAGATAGGATCATGGTAATGGGATGGGTTCAAGTGTCACTCCTTTCAGAATTTCCAGTGCTTCATCTCCTGGAATTAGAGGGAAATTCCAGGCCTTTCTTTCAAAATAAGCCATTTTGAAGTATTAATTTGCCACTTTGCAAGTTGAAATCCCTTCTCTACTTGCAGAGTGTTCTAGTATTGGTCCTTAACTTCAAAACTTTAGTGTATTCCAGTATCAGATGCTCTTAGTCTGCTCCTCTGAAACTTCCACCTTTTGTGGTATAATCAATTTATATATTGAATTCCAGAGAGAGCTAAACAATGAGCATAAGTAGGACAGTTGTTTGGACAGTTGTTGAGCAGTGGGAATCTTCTGTGCAGTCCTTACATGTGTCTAGAGATAGTAATGGAGTGGGAATCAAGAAACCAAGAATTTTTTCTGGAACAGCACATACTATTAATGATCTGTGCATGATGGAGAATGTGTCTAAACTCTAGTTACACTTGCTGTCTGGCCTTATATGAATATGTAATTCTCCCGTAAGTACAACAACCTCAGCAGCAGAGCTGAGAGCAGTCTGTCCCCTCACCCTATAGCTGTAACTAGCAGAAGAGCAGGAACCAGAGCTCTACTTAAACAGGCTTTCCAGACCAAGAAAGTTTTGCTGCTTCTTGATGAGATATAAAATTGAAAACATAAACACTTATTTTGATTAAAGATACAATAATATTGTGAGTAAAAGTAGGAACAACAAGATAGGTCTCATTTCCGTTAAATCAGTTTCATTTTACTTTTGCCAGCCTAAATATTTTTTCCTATAGTTTCACTAGGACACCTGTTTATACATAAAACTTTCATGCACTATTGATTGATCATCAGAGGATTGTATTTTAATGATTTTAGCCATGTTATTTTAAGTAAGTTTTTTTCAATGTATAATTCAGAACACTTTGTGAATCAATGTTGATCATTGATTGTTCAATCACCTTCTGAGAAAAAAATTGCTCTGACAAAGCAAGTTGTTTATTCTAGACACATTGATAGGAGAAATGGCACTCAATATATTAGCTGCCTGAATTTTGTTTTATGGTGAGGAATGAGACGTGTGTGTCTTAAAATATCACAGGCCAAGAAGAGGCCTTGATGAAGTTGGTGAGGCACAGCTTTGCTTTTGAAGAAGCAGATCAGCAAGGATGGCTTCCTGTGCATGAAGCTGCAGCACAGCTCAATAAGAACATCCTTGAAATAACTTTGAAAGGTACAGAGTCCTTCTGGTTTTCCACCAAAAAGTTTTACAAAATCAAGTTCTGTGAATCACCCAACTTCCCATGTGTTCTGCTTTTCTGTGTTTCAGCCTCCCGTGCCGTGACGTGGGAACAGACCACTCTGAAAGGAGAGACACCTCTCGTGGTGGCAGTGGGAAAATGCTTTGTGGACAATGTGCGTTTTCTCCTGCTCAATGGCTGCAATCCCAACGTCAGGAACGAAGAGGGAGATTCTCCTTTAGTTATAGGTGAATACCTTTCTTTCAGGGATGGGGAGGTGAGGGAATGAGGTGAGATTGTAGTTAGACATTTTAGGTTTCAATTTGCCATATTCAACATCTAAAATATTTCACTATAAGGAGACAAAAATGTTAATCTCAGCATTGAATGTGTCCCTGTCTGTTTTTCTTAGATGATTTCAAGGCTTTAAATGAGCTGACAGTTCCAAGCTAGGGACTGTCACCAAAAAGTTCTGATAATTATTTCTTAATTAAACTGAATTATGGGAAACAGAACTAGGAGCAACTAAATATTTTTCCACAAAGTCTGATTCAATGCAGGGAGCTCCAGATGTTGACCACGTACCATGTTCCATTCCTCAGTTGCAAAGAGTTTGAAGTTCAGGTTGAATGGACATTTTTTCCCTCAAAGAATCAATTAGCTTCCTCCATGAAATGCAGAGTGTCATCCTCTGCTTTCCTTGGCATCATTTATGCATGGAACCAGATAACCAGGTCCTTCTGCTTCTTTGTGCTATTACTGTCCTTCATGTCTGCAGGCAGAAATCATTTATATTCTCTGCCTACTTTTTACCTCTGTCATTGCATCAGCTTCTCTTTCTCCAAACCCATAATTGGTTTTGATTTTCAAGCAGACACCAGTGTTTGTTCTAATTCAGCCATGGCTGGCATTGATCCAAGTATGACAAGTGAAGAAGTGAGCCCAGCCAGAATTCTCCATTTGCCTCTCTTTCACTTTTTGTGTTTGAAGAATAAGGTCCCATACCTAGGATGGTCCTAGTGTGGTCCCATACCCACACTCTCTGTGTGGGTATTTATTGTGTGGCCACTTCCATTTGATCATGCACAAGAACTGTAATTCTTGATTTGTAAAGCAATTGTATTTTGCCAAAATGCTTTTCAAAATGGTCTGTGTTCAGTTCCTTTGCTTCCTTCAGCTTGGGCTCTGACAACATCATTCTTACTGAATCTGAGCCCAAAAAAAGGAAAGCATGTTGTCATTATCTAAGCTTGTTTCTTGAACAAAGCTGTATGTTTTTCCATATTGGAAGGGTGTTTTTTTTCAAAACTATTGTTAAAGGAAGTAGAAAAAATCCTCCCAACCATCTGTAGGACCCCCAGTCCATCCTTGTGAAATGGCTGAAGCTTCTCAGGGCCACCTGCTTGAGAAAGGTGTAGAGAATTCCTAGATAGTTTTGAAGTGCACGACAGTAAAATGCACCATCCCCCAAGAAGGTGATGTATGGGATTCATCTGAAGCAGCTGCATAAGTTACAGTCAGTGGGACATCACAGCTTACAGTGTGCTGTCAGTGGTATCTCAAGCAGCTGTGGCACACG
>NW_008670752.1:30953-32919 GCF_000695815.1 Acanthisitta chloris | reverse complement strand
CACTCCCCTGCACAGCCTGGAAGATCAAAGAGAGGAGGAGGGAAAGGTGTTGCCTATTCATTCCATCCACTGGAGCCAATGCAAATTTCTCTTTTAAGATCCTTACTGATTTAACAGTTCAGGCTTATTAAGCTAAGAAGGCACATGACACAGTCATTTTAAACTTTGTTTCATATTATGGTAACTGCTGGTAAAGATTAAATGGAGCTCTGCTGGCAGCTCCTGACTGCACCAAGGCCCTGGACGTGGCCTCCATCTAGTGGCAAGGAGAGCTGTGTTCTGTTCCTCACCAAACGAACTGAGGATTATAGAGTAAAAGAGATTACTATAAAATTATTCATTTGTATAGTTGGTGCTGTCCTGGAAGCAAAGAACAGACGTTGATAAGTTAAACCTGTCAGTGTAGGGTGACACATCTCAGTGTATAAATAGCACTGCCAGGAACAGTGTGAGCTTTCCTGGGCTGCCACATAACAGAGGCAATAGTGCATAGAACAGTGTTGAATGACATTCTGTCTGATGATTTGCTTATTGTCTTGCAGCAATTAAACATGATTCCTATGAGATTGCCTCCTTGCTGATAAGTTCTGGTGCAAAATTGAATCTGCAGTGTGTCCACAACAGAACTGCTCTACATGAGGCAGCCAGGCTGGGCAGGAAGGATCTGGTAAAGCTTCTCCTTCATTCTGGAGCAGATCCTGACCCTCGCAGTGGCTATGGGCTCACACCTCTAGCACTGGCTGCACAGATGGGATATACAGAAATTATGGAGCTCTTGCTGCAAAAAGGTGAGACTTTAGGATTTTGTAGGGAGAGAAGGCTCAGGGTGGGGATCTGTCACCCATGTTATCAGTGTCTGATGGGATGGTGTAAAGAATACAGACACAGACTCTTCTCAGTGGTGCCCAATAACAGGATCAGTGGCAATGGGCAGCAGTTGAAACATAGCAAATTCTGTCTTGTATGGGTGAATGAAGGTTTGAACAGGTCACTCGAAGAAGTTGTGGAATCTCCTTCCTTGGAGGTACTAAAAGCCTGACTCAGTGCTGTCTGGATCAACCTGCTGTATCTGACCCTGCTTGAGCACAGGGCTGGACTGGATGTTCTCCAGGGATCCTTTCCAACCTCAGCTACTCTGTGGTACTGTTTATAGTAACATGTAGCTTCAGTGGTGCTGAATAGAAATTGTTAGCCATATGTGTAGTTCTGAAATATTTAAAGCCCAAATGGGACAAAGTGAATCCTCTTTCCAACAGAATATTATTCCTCAATGCAGAGGCAAAAAAAAAGTTCTTATCTCAGTACCCACTAAACTTTGCATGACTGAAGTGAAAGGAAATGAACTGCTGATGTTACTGAGTACACAGCCTGTAGTGTTAATAAGAGTCAAACATAGACAAAATCATATTTTTACAGACTACTTATTTCAGCAAACTGTAGTAATCACCAGTGAATACTTTGCACTGCAGGCAAATCATTGCAGGAGATACTTTGTTTGCACTTTTGGGTGGCATCTTAATTTGTCTGAAGATTTTGACTCCAAAAATCACCTGAGTTAAGGTCCATCTGAAGAATTCCTAGCACCTAAATTTCGTGGTATAAGGTATATATGTGTGTGTGTATATACACACACACATATATATTCTCTCCCTAGGCTAAAGTATTTAGTCTATTTACATACATGTTTATTAGTGTTCTGCAAGTTCTGTGATTGGATTAAAACTGAGTATTGTAAGATAAGCTTCAAACAGCAGCAGAACTTGCCTTACTAAAGAATGTTAAATGCTATTGCACCAAGAGGATTGTTGTGATGTAGCTAGGTAATGGCCTGACAAAGATCACATTTTGCAATATTAAAATAATACATTAGTATTTTATTGAGTATTTGTAATTGGTTTATTGGTTTTAAGTGCTCTGTTGTTTCCATATGCAGACAGGTCACCCTAGGGAAGGCCTGGCAAGACAT
>NW_008670752.1:8074-30931 GCF_000695815.1 Acanthisitta chloris | reverse complement strand
TTCAGCAGCACTGGAACTGGATTGCATGAACTGTTTGGATACTTGGTTCTCTCATATTTACAGTTAGATCTGTCTGGTCTTTCTAAAGTGAAAGAATTGAAATGCATTTTATGTAAGCCAAAAAGCAATTGTTTGGATGAGGAAGAACCAAACCCTTTGCTGGCTCAGCTCTAGCAGCAATTCTTCCTCTGTAATTGTATTCAGAGCAATTTGGATCTTCTTGACTCCATAAATACATCCAAAGTCAAGGATCCAGCACGAAGGGTTTGTGCCCATGGTGGTTTTATTTGGTGAAGAATAGAATTCACAATACCACATCACTGGAGGGTTGGAGATGCTAATTACTGCTGGATATTTACAGTGACTACCATGAAAATCCTTGATGCTTCTTTACAGGTGCAGATGTTCTTTCACAGGCAATGGATTGTGCTTCTGTATTATTTGAAGCAGCAGGAGGAGGAAATCCAGATTCTGTGAGTCTTTTACTAGAATATGGGGCTGATGCCAATGTACCAAAGCACTCGGGTCATTTGCCAATCCACAGAGCTGCATATAGAGGACACTTTCTGTGAGTTAATATACTTAAAAATCAAGTAATACAGAAATACTAATTTTGCTAATTCTACCTTACTTAAAGCAGGCAGCAAATCTGTAGTTTTGTACAAGGAATTCTTTTTGACCATGTAAATATGACTTTTCTATGTCTGAATGACCAGTCAGGATAAAATCTTCATTGTTGTAGGATGAACATCCTAATTCCTGTAGTATTTTCCCTTTTGTCACAAATAGTAACATTTTCTGGTCTTAGGTTGAGGTTCTTGGGACGCCCTCACTCTCTCTGAGTGAATGTCTCATCTCACCCCAGCACAGAAGCAAACAGACTTAGGGGGATAAAGATTATTCCTCTTTAAAAGACAGTAAGGTTACTGGAAGATATTTATACTAAAATCATAACTGATAAGTGAGAAACAAGAATCTGAGCATTCCTAATTCCCATGTTAATATTTTATATTTAAACTGAAATGTGTGTATTACATTATAGATTATGCATATTCATGTTATAGCATATTAATTCCTACAGGTTAAGCAGTAACACTGTGCTCTTGGCATACAGGGAAAACTTCTATTGAGAAGGAATAATTATTCCTCTAGAAAGGAATGAGCTTGTTAATGAATAACTGTATAATACCATAACATTTTATGTGTGGTAGATGTAAAGTCAGTATCCATTGCTGGCTAACAATTCCCTTGTTAGCAATTCCAGTCAATGCCATGGTACTGATCTGGTAGGTTAAGACAATTTTTACAGTCATCATGAATTCTGAAGCCCAACAACATGAATTCTAAGATTCAGTTAGGTGAACTAATCAATATGTTTAAGACTCTGAAATTCTTACTTTTTAATTTTTCAGAGCCCTGAAATATTTAGTTCCAGTTACTAATTTTGATGCCATCAAAGAAAGTGGGATAAGTCCAGTTCACTCAGCAGCAGCAGGAGCACATCCTCAGTGCCTTGAGTTTCTCCTCAAGTCTGGGTTTGATGCCAATTTTATGCTGGATCAGAGGGTTCGCAAAGGCTACGACGACCACCGGAAATCAGCGCTGTACTTTGCTGTTTCCAACGGGGACACCTGCTCAACACAGCTGCTGCTGGATGCAGGAGCCCTGACAAACCAAGATCCCATCAACTGTCTCCAGATAGCCTTGAGAATGGGCAACTATGAGCTAATGAATCTGCTGCTCCGACATGGGGCTAATGTCAATTACTTCTGCAGAGTGAATACAACACATTTCCCATCAGCTCTGCAGTATGCCCTGAAAGATGAAGTCATGCTAAGGATGCTGCTGAACTATGGCTACGATGTGCATCGCTGCTTCGACTGCCCTGGGGGAAACCACTCCCATTCCCAGTACGTGACCGATGGGTGGACCTCTACTGTTATCAAGGACACAATGGTAAGTATAGCACATGCTTCTCATGTTGTTCTACTACCAGTGTCCTTCCCAAAAGTAAAGGTACTTAATGCTGTGTCAGGAAAGGAAGTTTTGAAACTGTAAGACAGCTTACACATAAAGACAGGACTAGACAAGGCTTTAACAATAACCAGATGTTGCCATGAGGCCTGGGTCATGACAGCAAATGACTGTAAATGGTACTTTTGAATTGTGACAATACAGCTGTTATGCTGTTAGCTCTCCAGTGCAGCCTTGCCCATGCTGTGACAGCAGGGACTTGCAGGCTAGACCACTGCCTTGTCCTGCCCCCCACCACCCGTGACTGGAAAGCTGTTGTAAGGACCCCCAGAGCTGGCAGGCTTAAGTGCTGAGCAGAATTAACAAACCTGGGCCAATCTAAAGAGGTTCCTAGAGACACCCATCAGTGTCATTGTTTTGCAGTTTGTAAAGTCCATTTGAACCCAATAAACCCTTCCTTAACCTGAAGATAAGGGGCAAGGCATGCACTGGGCTGGTGGATCCACCAGTTCAGCATACTTAGACACAAGTCTGAATTCCACTTAGAGCGGTAGCACTTCCTTTTTAAGCACTTAATTACAAGATGTCCAGCTGCTTAACTTCATTTTTGGATCTAGTAACAAAATAAACATCTGTCAGCTTAACACAAGCTGTGACCACCTCTAAAACCATTTGACAGAATGTTCTTTCCTTGGAGTCTACCCATGTTATTCAATTGCTCCAGACATTTACAGCAGTATTGAATATCATCCTGTTAAACATTTTGTTTCTCCCAGTTCTGTGAAGTGATAACCTTGTCATGGTTGAAGCATGTGTCTGGGAAGGTAGTGAGAGTAATGTTAGATTACGTCGACCACGTTAAGATCTGCTGGAAGCTCGAGGCAGTTCTCAAGGAACAGGAACTCTGGCCAGATATCAAATTGATTTTAAGTAAGTACCTGTTTACCTTTGAAATGAAACCAAGCTGCTTTGGGACTGGGACCTTTTTCAGTGGTAGTATTGTAATCTTCATTCTCATTGCTAGCAAATCCTCGTTCCCTGAAGCATCTCTGTCGTCTGACCATACGGGAATGCATGGGCCGGTTGCGTCTCCGCTGTCCTGTCTTCATGACCTTCCTTCCACTGCCAAACTGCCTGAAAGACTACATATTGTACAAGGAGTATGATCTTTATGGACAGGAAAACTTCACAGGAATCTACAACCTCAACTGTACATAATTATTAGTCCTATATTTGGAAGGGAATGTTAACGTGGGTAACACTGTTGTGCAGCTGCTTTTCCCTTTAGGACTTTTATCTCCTATGTGTATTAAGGAATGCCAACATTCTCCCCTCAGCCCCTGAAGAAAAGGGGGAGAAACCCACAATGTAAGTATTGGTGATCCCATTTTATGGAACTCCTGGCATCTGAACTATCAGAAAGTTATGACAACAGCATTTTCAATGCCTGTCAGACAGGTTAAGGATGTGACATGCAGGGCTGCAAACCTCATGTTAGTGCCCAGTTAAAGCCAAAGCCTGTCATATCAGGTTAACTGCCCCCAGTGCAGGGTGAAACTCAGGCTTTAGGTAAAGGGCAGGGATTTAACTAAAACCAGGAAGGGATCTAATTCTTTTTTCTCTTGTACTTTCCCTTATCTTGACAAGAAGTAGTTTTTTATGTGTGAAGTCCTACTGTGAAGTTCTGAAGAGCAGCTTAACTATTTTTTTTCACCCCATTAAGCAATCCCACATTCTAGGCAATGAAATGGGATTAAGCTAGAGAAACCTCAGCTTATCCCAGCAGCTTATGTGAAATACCAATGTTTCAACAAGGCAGCACTGCTGAAACACGTGTAAGTTCTGCAGCTCATTCTCAGGTACTGGTACTTCTCATTCACCAAGGCTTCTGATTACTCTCTCTAGAACTCTTTTCCTTTCACTCACAGTGCTGTCCAAAGCCATGCTTGCAATTTTTGAAGTTTCTCTCCCTATACTTGGAGCTTAAGCTTTTGGAGAACTCTTGGTTTAAGAAGTCTTACAGAAGTCTTAGGAAGACCTAAAGTACAGCTGTTTCTGTAAAAATACTGGAAAAAAAAGTTCATCAACACATTTGGCATTAGTAGTATTTATTCCTTCATGATCAAGTAAGCATAGATTTTTCCCTAGTTATACATGCATCTTTATCACGGAAATTACAGAATTCAAAAGTCTGCTTGTCCCCAGAAAAATCTACAAACCTTACAAAATACAAATTTAACTGTAATGTAGTTATGCCCCATGGCTTTTTACAGGGTGTTTCTCGTAGAATAAGCTAAGGAAGCCTGTGAAGATCTGCTCAGTGCCCACATGAGTGGCTGTACACGTGGGTTGGGGTTGTTAGGGTCACTGTGGCTCTGCTGAGTGCTGCACTGTCACGTGTGACTGCACCAGCACAGGCACAACAGCTGCCACAGCTCCTCAGGGGCAGGCTTGGATTGGTGCAAAAATAAGTTATCAGCACTCCCAAGCATAACAACTTCCTCTGAGGTTATCTGGCTAATACTAGTAAAATGAAGAGAACTGAGCTACATTTTGCCAGCAGAGGGATATACAGCATGTTAGAGCTTGGTTTAGTGGAAGGGAACACATCCTGTCACCAACAAAGGTACTTCCTGAAAGTCAGTATTCTGAAAAATGCAGGAGGCTTTTGCATCAGTACAAGTCCCACCCAGAAAGTTATTACAGTTAAGCTTTTATTTAATCTACAAAATGCTGACTGGAGCCCTGGCACAATAGGGTTACTATCCATGTTTCCAAGACACAACAATCAGAGCTGACAGAAATATGCCATTGGTGGTTTTTAACACAGCTATTCAGGGAAAATGTGCAAGTCAGTCTCAAACATTGCAAAAATCACTTACACTTCACCAGAACAGGACCAATCCAGAACATCATCATAAGAATGTGACCACTGCACTCTATTATAAAAATGACTGGAAAGATTGTACAAAATCCTTGACTTGCAATATAAACTTCATTAGGAATACAAGTGCATTCACAATGACACACTGACTTACTCTTGTCATGACAACTTAGATACCACTGTGTGTGTGTGTGGGGGAGTCAACTTAGTGCTTGATTAAAAAGAAAAACTTTGGAGTCTAATTCACTTGCAAGAATTGAGCAAGAGAAAGAACATAAAATACAGCTCTTGCTGTTAGACTAGACAATATCTGTACTGAATTCACTGTGCAGTGGAAGGTTTTTTTTAATGTGAATTATTTCTGAAATAACAAGACTATATCGTAACTGTTTTCTCCATTGGCTTATGCCAAACTCTGTACACCTTAAACATAGACAAAGTCAAATTTACTTCTTTATGTCAATGTACAGAAATTAGAGCTTCATAGGGAGCTTCAGCTGTTCCAGCATTGTCAGCTCTGGGTTTAGATCCATATAAAGATGAAATCTGACAGGACTGCAAGGGATGAAATGTTTCTTTACTCTGAAATACTACTTTACTGTTAGATAGTAAATTGTCTTGACACAATAACCTGAACAGGTTAAGGGAGCAAGACTAGGACATTCAAACTACTCTATATTACCTGCTCATAACCAGCTCCTTATGTCTAAGTTGTACATGACTTTTACCTTGTCCTCTGGTTTAGATTTGGAGAAATCTACTAGTGCCACAGGGGAGTGCCAGGGATCATCTATAATGCAATAAAATGCATACCCATAAGCACACTTGACAGCTTTTATGTTCATGCCATTACATACATAAAGAATGTATGTAGCTTGAAACAACTGACAGCAAGACTTGCTTGGTCTGCAGTGTGTAAATCTACACAGTATAACAAGCTTAATATCCCCTTACCTAAGGGAAAAAAGTGTGGCAGTAACTATGAAGCTGCAATTAGCAACATAAGTTAGTCCCTAACTACACTGCCAATTCAGTACCTATGCAAAGTCACTTCCAAATCATGGCCTTGAAAGAGTATTTTCAGGAGTGCCTGAAATAATACTGTATGCACATGAAGTAAATTACAGCTTCAGCTGGAAGTGCTTGAAAGATCAGTCTGCAAGTAAAAGGCAATAGGAAATAATAAACAGGAGAAATAAATTACAGGAGGAGAGGAAAGCAACCACTAATTTAGTTAGAATAATAAAAGTGGTGAAATCCTACTTCAGCAGTTTCCAGCAGAACAGATGTGTTCCCATTAAAAATCACTCTCAAGGAAAATCCTAAGCATTCTGATTGTTTTTCCATAAACAAAACTGTTTTCCAAGGAGGTAGTTCTAAACCTCATAGGAAAAGGTACCAAATGGTTTTTTATTTTGGGAAGGAGGGCATGGGTAAAACCTCAGGAAGTACTTTTGCCTTGAGATAGTTCTAATTACAGAGCTTCGTGATCCTCCCCTTAGGCAAAGCTCAGTAATTCTCATGCCCTGCTGACTCAATCCACCATTCCTGTTTGACTTCCTCATCCCTACTGACCTGCCATTTGCTCTCACAGCTTTCATCACTCTCCCAGATGCTTTTATACCTTCTTGCTCCTTTTACACCAGTGAAACTCCCCTAAATAAGCAAAAATCGCCCCCCGCCTTTCACTCATGCATATCTATCTGTTTTCTTTAACCACTCTCTTCAATAATGTCCCCTTGTTTGGGGATGAGGATCATTCAACACAAGTGAAATGCACTTCACCCCTGTGCTGTCTGGTTTAGAAAACTCCATTTAATGGCATAGATGGAAAGCCTGAAAAGCAAATGGAATAATTCCAATCATGTATTGCTAAATCTGAAAAATCCCCTATGACAGTAAATTCACCTGCCAACTTTAGTCACCTTCCTTCCTCATCTTTGCAGATTTGTATCTAAAAATTAATGGTAGGATTCAAGAAAAAATACAGTAATTCCATTTTCTGACAGTTCTTTTGTAAGGATAGTGCTACAGCTCAGAAATGCTTTGTGATTAGAGTGCTCATCTACTACCTGTCTTCCCTCCAGAGCTAGGGCTACTGCAGCTCAAGTGGTTAACACAGTCCTTGTCCCCAAGCTGAGGACTAGGTTCCAGACAATGGAGATCACTGATTTCATAGTGTTCCTGTGCTGTTTCAAAACTGTTTCATCTTCAGCATGTACTTAAGATACAGGTAGGACACAGTAACCTTGAACTATGCTGTCCTATTATTTGATAGAAAACAGAAATGTCAGTAAATTAAAACAGACAAACATCAACTGGGACAATTTGCAGAGACAAACTGGTTGCCTTGCCCCTATCTGTAAGCCTTGAATGAGGCACAAAAAGGGAAAAATTTTGATTGGCTGCCTCTCTGTACATTTTTGTTGGCAACAGTAAGAATAGTCTCAAGGATGGGAGCTGAGAATAGAAAACTGGATATGAAATAAAAATTCTTTTAGCAAAGACACCTCAGGTTGTTGTGGTCCATGTGACAGTGTGATAGCCAAATCTGGCCACAGGGCAATACTATTTGGCCTAACTGGGCAACAGCAAAAGTAGATATTTCTGCAAGTGACTGGCTGCTCTGGGGATGAAAAATGCACTGGAACAGGACTTGGCAACTAACTCAGGAAGAGAACCTGGAGGCTCTCTGCTGCTCAGCTTCCCCCTCCTTTTTCAAGGCAGGGGTGCTGTAACCCCTTCAGCAGCTGTCTGAGCCCCTCCATGGCTTTGGTGCCAGGAACAGCTGCTGAGAGCTGCTCCAGCTCCTGCTGCACTCACAGGCCCCGTGCAGCAGCCTCTGCTAGTCCTGCCCAGGTGCTGTGAGGGCAGCACTGCTCCCTTTTCTCTCCTGTCACAGGAGCTCATGCAGCCAACTCCTGCAAAGTCACATCTCCAGCACAAAGGGCAGGAGCAGGTGCCTTCTTTAGCCACTGCAGGGCACTCCAGCACCGAGGAGAGCTAAGAGTACAGACCCCTCTGTGCACCTACAGGCATCTAGCAGCCATGACCTGAGATTCCTCACTTACTTTATCAGCACTGAGCAACTCCAGCTATGAAGGGCTGGGCCACCACCACCAGCTGCTGGGGAGATACTCTGAGAATTGCTTCCATTCCTGAACACCAGAAATGCCCTGCAATGAACTGTAAAACATCCATAACTGTTATATTATAACTTGGAGTATAAGTATATTCTTTTCTCTCTACGTATCCTGTTATTTTCATGCCACTATTAGAGAGCTGTCTTCTGTTCCACTGGATTTTAATATTTATAGTAATTAGTGCAAAAATAAATATTTCTCTTCAAACAAGTTTTCTCTTCTGGATCAAAAGGTGAATGCACATCTAGTACTATACAAAATAAATATTACATAGGGTATGGAACATGGAGTGCACATTACAAGCTGTAAACAGACACTGCTTTGAAAAAATGCCTTACAGGATTGACTCGAGGATGTAGGAATAGCATAGTCTCTTACTTCAGAACTGGTAAATTCTGTTTGCAAAATCAGTTTCTATAAAAAGACTTAAAGAGCCTCAACTCATTTTCAGTAGATGTAGTGTACTGGCAACAAGGCATTTACATATGCAGAAGATTTTTCAAATGATGGAATTCAAGATGTTTCTGCAACTCTAAGCATGTTCTGTAAAAGTGAACTCAAAGGCTTACAGCTTTTTATTCCAAGTACTGGGGAAAAACCAAGAACATGGCACTTGTGCTACAAGGATATATACATTATTCTTGCAATTTGATGAGGAATCCTTTTTCCTCATGCAGCAAAGTTCAACTGCATCTCATCAGCTCTTATCTTGGTCTGACAGTATCTCTTCTCCTTTTGAAAGAAGTCTTTCAGCATTATAGTCACTAAAACCAAATCAAGACAGTATCATACAGTGCAGTATGAAAGAAAAAAGGCCCTTCTGTCTAGAACTATTGCACATCTCACTGATGTCCATGAGGATTTTTCTTTCTGAATCTAAGAACAGTTGTGTGCAACAAACTGGGTAAAGCTTAGCACTGTCTTATTTGGACATCCACCTTTGTTTCCAGCAAGGTGTTCTCCACAGTGCAGTGTGAAAAAGGAATTTTAGCATACTCCTGGAGTTCAATGATAGCTTTAAGTTTTGCTTCAAAAGCATCAATTGCACAGAGAGGTAAGTGGGGAATAAAACCCACACTTATTTTTCCATACTGCAGAGAAGCCTTGAGAAAACATAAATTTGTAATAAACATGGTAGCATCACCATATTTCATCTGGCACACAGAAGAGAAATTTTACTGACAGGAAAATGGAAATCACTTAACTGAGAAAGAAAAATCAAGGCATAATAGGGTCTAGATACCGTGAAGTCTTTCCTATAATACAACAGACCCTCCACTTGCATGTCACTGCTTGGAGTACTTGTGCCATTTCACCAGATGTATCAGTGATTCCAATCTTCATGAAGCAGGCAACCTTAGGCTTCAGATTCTCTCTTCTTCTTTCCTTCCTCTCCCAAATCACTGTCTTCTGACTGGCTACTGCTAAGGACTACAAATTGTCCTTCTCCACTGCTCTGGTTCGATCTGCTGGAAGCAGCTATCAACCGGCTCTGCTCCTCCAAGTCCTGATTTGAGAAGGAGGTTGGGAAATCAGAAAAAGAATAAGAGCTTTAATGCCATCTGCAATTGACACAAGATACCATTATTATGACTTCTAAACTATCTAGCAACACTACCAGTGCACAGCTTCCTGGACAGAGGGAATTAAGACTGAATAGGAAACCAAGATATTTACCTATCAGTACATGCCACTGTTAGAACAGCTTCCACCACAGCTCTACCTAGCCCACAAAGCAAAGCACGACAGAAGAGCTCTCCTCATCTACACTGAGGGGCTGGAGCGTGTCCAGAGAAGGGCAATGGAGCTGGGGAAGGGGCTGGAGCACAAGTCTGATGAGGAGCAGCTGAGGGAATTGGGGGTGTTTAACCTGGAGAAAAGAAGGCTCAAGGCTGACCTACTGCTGCTCTCTACAACTGCCTAACAGGAGGTTGTTGCCTGTGGGGGTTGGTCTCCCAGGTAACATAAGAGGAAATGGCCCCAAGTTGCATCAGGGAGGTTTAGATTGGATGTGGCACTGAGGGACATGGGTTAGTGGTGGCCTTGGCAATGATGAGTTAATGGTTGGACTCAGTCTTAAAGGTCTTTTCCAACGTAACTGGTTGTATGATTTCACAGCCCACTTCCCTTCACACCCTCTCCTCACTGCCTGACTGAACCCTCATCAGCAAATGAAAATATTTTGGGCCTGTGATAGGTGTTCCCTCAAGCACTGAACTATTCCTACAAAGACATTGTCATTTTTCTCCTCAAACTGCTCTTTAGCAAGTACTATACAAAAATATACAATGCATACTTATGACAATGAATTTCATCACGCTCTATGAACTTTTACTGAAGAGCATGACAGTGGACCTTGGAGTACAAAACTGCAAAAGGAAGTGTAAGTGGGGAAAAAAAATTAGAAATAATGATGAAATTTACCTTTTCAATTTGCTTTTGTTTATTCAGTTCTTTTTGTTGTTTCTCTTTGACTCTATCTATTTCTTTCTGCTTTTCTGATGCTTTTCGATCCTGAAGGGGAAAATGTAAATCGAGTAAGTAACAACAGCCTGAAATGTTTGATCCACTACTGACTGATAGGAGCTTGCTCAAGACTGACACCACTGGCTTGAGGACTGGTATGTTTGCTAAAGGTACCCAGGTCAGTCCTATATTGAATAGTGTTCCACAGTCTGTTTATTTGAGTTTAAATTCTAGGAAACATCTCTTAAAATACACAACAGTGTTACTGCATCTCTAAGTATCTTGCACAATGCACTCCATTACACATATTAAACCCTTTTCCTTCCATTCACAAGTATTCCTTGCCTCCAAAAGATTCTTACCAGTTCTGCATGAAAAGCTATCTGTTTGGCCAATCCCACAGAGTCACAAATCTAAACACAAAACAGATGGAAATAATCAAAAAGGGTCTAATAGCCTTTAGAATGAAGTCAGCATCCCGAATTAGATACAGCAGCGTATTAGAGCACTTGTAGGTACTTAAATTGACAGGTTTGACTGTTTCTCAGTACATCAACAGAATACTCTCCCACACAAATCCCTTAAGACAGTTTGAATGGATCTAAGCTTGGAATCCATGTCAAGTTCAAAACTGATACAAGTTATAACCATCACCAATACCTTTTCCCCTTCATTATTTGATTCAAATATATAGCAGATGGCAGTCTGGTGGCTCTCAGCTCTCCCTCCTGAAGTTCTAAGCACGAATCCAAACAGGCGTTTATTCTCCTGGTGTGTGGCATAGAGAACTACATTGGGCAAAGGAAACTGCCAAAAGGATCAAATATGGAGAGATTAAAACTGGTTCCAAATATTTTCTCTATGAAGTTTCAATATACTGCACATGGATTACTTCAATATCGTAAGTGCACAACCACAGTACAAGGAGTTATAACCTGACCACACATGTAATCATGAAGCACAAACAGCAGATCAGACAGCAAGGATCAAATCATTCCAAAGACAGGCAAACTGCTAAGAACACGTAAGAAACAGGACCACATTTGCAGTGAGTCAGTCATCTTCCTAACTGTGAATACACTCCTTCCCTTTTTTATTCTCTTTTCATCATTCGTATCAGTTTCTTTTGTGACTAAGCTTTCAATACTGGTGCCAGGTAAAGCTTCTGTTCTCCCAAACCTGTACTGCAATTAGCTATCCTCAATTATTTACACAAGAGAAAACCCCACAGAAATCCAAACAAAACCAACCACACCACATACCCTAAGTGTTTTGCTACAATAAAACTGTTTTACATTCTTATTGCTAAAGTGGGTGGACTTCAAATATATCTTTTTAAGCCTCAGCAAAGGATAAATTTTAAAACTCTGAAACTGAATTTAAAACTCAGCAGCAGTTATAAACAGACAGGAAGAGTTTTTCCTAGCAGCAGGTATTTGCATTCAGCATACAGGACATGCCCCCAGTGGATGTCTATGACCTATAAAAGGTTACAGCTTTGGGGCTAACCAGAAATCCACTTACTCAAGTGCAGTTTTTATAATGAATTAGGAAAAAAAAAGAAACAACAGCCTCAGTACAATTATGCATTAAAAATAAAAACACAAACCAAACAAAAACCCCAAACACAAAACAAACCCTTCTGGCCTTCGGAACTAATGTGACTCCAACCTTAAGGGCATCTCATTACTATTTTACCCTCTCAGATCACAGAGGGGAAGAGTGTCTCAAAAGCCAATTTGACCTATTGAAATCATTCCCCTTCAGCCTGATTTCTGAGTGTTTTCCTGTCTATTTTTAAATGTATGCATCAGTCTCCTAATTTCAGTGAAAATTTCTCAGGAAGCCTCATGCTATCAGTGATTTTTGCTATTGTCTAACATTAAAGTGAAGGAGTTACATTGCTGGTATTTATCTTAAAATGTAAAGTTACTTACTCGTAGTCTTGTAACTTGTGTCTGGGGATCAATTAACCTAAAAATTTGTTTTTAAAAACAAACCAGAAAGTAAATTTTACCAAAGTGAAAGAAGCTCATTCTGTAAATAAACATCAGTAGAAGTCAGGAAGGAAACTTACTTTAAACAGTCACAAGTGACTAACAAATGTGATTCTGTCATCCTGAACACGTTGTGGATGGCACGAGCTGCAAGTATCTGACGCATTGTTTCATAAACAACATCTGGACTTTCATCAGACTTCACCTCCATGGAGCCAAGAAATCTTACAATAAATAACTGATGAAGAATAGAATCTAAGAAAAAGAAAAGCATTGAAAAATGCAAAGGCCATTTTGGGTTTCCCATTCAAAGCCAAAGATGGACTGCAGCCAGGAAAACTTCAAACTACCTTGGAGATTGCTCATACTTAGGAATTAGAGGTACAGTTACTAAACAGCACATCACACATCTTTTCATTTGGTTTAATGAATACAAAAGATGCAAGGAATTACTTTGAAAACCAATTTTCAGATAGTTTGATTTAACTCAACAGGTCAAACACACTGCAGTGTAACTAAGCACTCTAGAACTGGTGCTAAATTAGAGAAGCTAGAGATGAAAATGGAAAAATAATTTTCAAATTCTATTTTTTATTTTGCATTGAAATAAAACTGTTGTTTTACCTTCTGTTTCAGATTTTGAGCCTCCAGATTCACCGAAAGGATTTGTGCGTCTATTGAAAAACGAAAACATTAAACCAGGAGTCAATGACAGGAACCACTCAGGGACAGAGCAGTAGTCTCATGCTGCATCAAACATCAACATGTGATGATTTCACAGACTTGTCATCTGGAGGAATGATGTCTGATCAATCACAAGGACAAGCAATTTAACCAGGAGTGAGACAAACTGCTGTATGTGAGGCCCCACACTGTGGGAAAAACACCACATCATATTGTCCTATTGCTGCCATAGAAAGTTTTCCTTACATGGTATTTTTTTATTTGAATTAAGCTCAAATCAAAACCTTTTTAATACACAAAAAGGTGTGGTTTTAGGGGACCAAATTTCACAAAACAGCTTCAGGAAGCACAGCCAAAAGCCAGTCCTGTCAGCACTCCACAGAAGCACCCACTCCTCATCACTGTCTCAAGGTGCTGAATTACTTACTGAAGAGAAGTCACTGGGTTTGTTTCAAGAGCAGCTTTCTGAAAACATCACTGGGGTTATACTCCTAGAGGGTCAAGAGAAATGTGGCTATTTCTGGCTCTCAAAGACAGAACTGCTATCAGTGACAAAGAAAAGTGAAAATACTCTAGGCTTCCAAGTCTACATGTTGCAAAATCAGTAAAGCAATGCTGAAAGAGCACAGGAAATGGGGACATGTGATTTACAACTCCTTTCTCTTTGGCTAACTGCTAGCTGAGAAGTTACCGGCAAGGGTTCAATAAACCTCAAATTAGGTTTTATATGGGAGTAAAGAAGGTGTCACCTCTCGATAGTTTGTGTTCTAAAAGGACATTTCTACTAAGAGAGAAAAAAACTGTTCAGTCACAAGTCACACTGACTGCTGGTTTTATTGGTCAGTGAAATCTTTTAACTTAAAGATATTTGGTTTAGAGTAATAGAATTGTTCAAGAGTGAACTCTGAAGTCAAGATGGCATTGCTGCAATGTTTAGCTAACATGGACTCAATCAAGAACCATCCCATGAAATGCTAACCTGTGCAAATGCACTAAAGGCAAATTCTTTCTATTAGCATCTTCTGTTGCTCAGACTTCTCATGTCAGTTCAGATTAAACTGAAACAGTAAATGCAAAATCTCACAGGATCTCTCAAAAGGCAAAAATAAAATTTAAATACATGTCATCAGTATCAGAAACCAAGGAAAGCATTTTTATTTTTTAATACTAAAGGAGCAAGTTGCCTATTTGTACAAACAAACTGCAGTTGTTTATGGAAAGTGAAGGTTAACTAAAAATACTGAGCACAACTCTTATCATCTCTTCTATGAAAAAATAAGATTTTCTAGAACAGAATTACAACTGATGACATGAACTTAGCTAAAGTATTAAACTTCCTGCTTCCTGGAATACAGTTCAAGTCTATTTTAGATCAATATATTTTTAAGGAGCTAACTAGCCAACTGCTTATCCTGCCATACCAAACAACAACAAAACCAAAAACTCTCAAAAAAAAAGGAAAAAAAGATATACAATTTTAACTCTTACATCTGTCAGATGTAACTGAAAATTCTGATATTTTTCTAGAGGGCAGGGAGATATAACAGATTACTGTGACTGGAGTCACATAAATTAGTTTTCAGGGTTTTTTGTTGTTGCTAAGAGGAGCTGGATCTGCAATATGCTTTCTTATTATCTGAATTCTGTAGATATGATTCCAGAAATGCAGTGCAGATCTACAGGTCTTTGGTTTTTAGTCAATCTCCCACTCAGAAATAATAACAAGTAGGAGAAAATGTATTTATGTTTTGGGATGAACTCTCAGATAGTTTTAACTTGTCTGCATGTGACATTACTCCAGAAGCCTAGATCATTTTCACTCACCTTTCAGGTTAAGCAGATGTCATCGTATGCCATCATCACCTGGAGGCAGGGCTACCAAATTTCTCTTGAGTTTCCAAGAGGAAATAACCCAAGCTGCTGGGTGAGGAGCAAGCAATAGGAAAGGAAAATACTTTGTGAAACCAAAAGATTAAAATAAATCAATAAATATAAGCATTGGATGTTAAAGCAAGAAAAGCTGCTGCAAAATAGATAACTAAACCTTGACCCTAGTGCATGTAATTAAACCTTTTTTTTTACAGTTCTATTTAACAGTTAAACAAATTGTTTTGCTTCATTGGCCACTGCAAATTTGGTGACATGAGTCAGGAAAAGACAGTGCATATTCTGGAGCTGCAGGTTAAACGTGGTTTTCTTGTTTGATTGGTTTTGAATCAGTAACAAACTTTAGGAATTTTTTCCTTCTTTCTACATTTCCTACCTGCCTGATTGCCCTGAGGATTTTGCTTGGCCAGGCAGGTCTTCACTAACTGGAGATATGATGTCAAATTGTATAGGAGTGTCAGGGGCAACAAGTGAGTCCAAGGAAAGTGCTGATAAAGCTGCTGAGTCGGATCCCAGTGACCCTGTGCTGCTGGTTCGAGCTGCAGGAGGACGAGATTGTCTACAACAAAACCAAAAACCAGAATGAAGACACCTTAGTTCAGGTTGATTGATAATAAATTAAACCACAGGGGAGACCAATACAATATTCCCAAACTTAGATGTAAAGCAAACAAAAACTAAAATCCTGGAGGCCAGGGTATAGTAAACAAAAACAGAGTCTATGTTCCTTGTCAAATTTAAGTTAAAGTTATTACTTGCACTAATAATTGCATCAGATTGATAGAACAACAATGTATAATCACATAGTAAATACAATGCTGATTCCAGGAGCTGGACACATGGAGAAAAATCTCATTATGAAATCACACAACAAACCAGACACATGATTCAACCAAAAAATCTGTTGGCCAGGTAGCAATCAAGATTACTTGGAACAATGGATGCTAAACAGTGCTGGAAAGTCAAACGCAGGAAATTTGCCTCTAGCCTATCAGAGATTTAGTTCTGAACATAGAAAGTTTTGTAGGCGTGGTTTGTTTTTTTCCCCTGAAAGTTGATCCAGGATTGTCTTTACAGATGTGCTCTCCAAATGACTCACACAGCTGGCCTCATGCTCTCGTGCCTCTGCTGGAAGGAGGGTGAGGGGGTAACAGCTTCCAGGGCTGACTGGTTTACACGGGCAGCAATTTCCTGCAGGGGAGACATGGGAAAAAGGAACTGAAAACATTTTTTCTCAAAATAAGCTTTCAGATTTTAGTTTTATTTATATACAATTAACAGATGTTGTAAACTCAACCCTTTGTGAGAATCTTGCACTGCTAATTTTCCACTGACATAGTTGTATTTTCTTCTAACTTGCAACACGTTTCCTGATGTTCACTTTCTAAATACAAGTGAATGCACTTGCTTTACAATACTAACAATGTTAATAAAATCAGCAATGGAGAAAAAAGACCCAATGATTACTCAGGCAAAATAAGCAAGTGTAGTCAGGAAGAGAAAAAACTCATCTAAGAATTGCAGCTCTCAACTGTGAACTAAAACCCAAGAGGATTCCAAACTATCAAGGACTATGTAACAGTTACTTAACCAAATGATGGACCATTTGCAGCCTAAGAATTCCATTTTAATATTTCACTGAAATCACTAATTCTGATCAGTATTTAATGCTGATGAGTCACTTCCTGGGGCAGAGTCAACAGAGAAAGTCCTCGAGGAAAGAGATGTTTTTTGGAGAGAAGGTGCAGGAGACAATGAAGCAACATTTTGTGTGAGCAAATGACTCAGAAAATGAGAATGGCTACAAAGCCATTGGGAAGTGAGGAGAAGGCACTAAGAGTGAGGTGTGAATGGACACACCTTCACTGATGCAAGGGAACTGCACCCAAGACTAAACAGCACCTCAGCTCTATCTTCATCAGAACATGAGCTCAGCATCAAAATCAATCCACCTTTTGTAGAATTTGCCCATTTCTTGCATCTGCAAGCTAGTATCTCTTTTCTCCCTCTGCTCCTGTTCCTGGCTTTTCTCTGAAGGACAAACTAGTTTGTCCCTCATCTGTACAGTTAACTTACGAACTTTGCCAGGTACTTGTACTACCTGCAGAGTTACATTTAGTTCCTAAACCAAAATCTGTCATGACACACTTTCCATTTCCCCTTCATCTTCCAGGTCATTTGGCAAGAGCCTTGTGTTACATAGCTGATGATGGACTCCCACATTACTCAACAAGCTGCCTGAGGACCACTGTGCCTACAGTTCTGCCCTCTGGTATGTGAGCCATGCAAAGGTCCCTTTCCAATGACCTGTTTCAGACTGTGACAAGGACATCCAGGAGTACAATTTCACCTTCAACACACTTCATGTGTAGAGAAATACTCTGTTATAAAACAATAGATTTTGTGGGGCCCATTCTTCTAACTTAGCAAGTAAAAATCACTATGTAAATTTGTATCAATATGAGTTTATTATGCAAGTATAAACAATGTAAATAGCATTCATTTACAGACTCAAATTCTCTACATGAAAAAAATAACAATTTCCCACTCTTCAAAAGACAAGTAACTCTATGAAGTGAAAAATTTTTTCTACAAAATTGTTGTGCTCCTAAGATTGATATTCATAAGACTGCCAGTTCCCTCTAGCAGAAATTAAATATATCCAAATATTTGTCATGTTAATTTGTCAAAAACTATCATATACAAAATACAAATACAGGATCTTGGTGATGTCAAAAAGCTTTATCAAATATAAAGGTCACACACTTACTGCTTTTTATATTAGCATTTAGATGAAGGAGACAATGGACTCTATGTTTTCATACCATGAAAAGCTTAAAACTAGCCATGCTATCCAATTAGATCCAGTTGATCTCTTTTTAATTTTACATATTTACATCTTAACATATTACTGACACTATAAATTTTAGTAAAGTTACCTCAGGGTTTTCACTTAGATATATCTGTTTAGATATGTTGTTTATGGTGCATATCCACTGAAAAAGAGTAAGAAAAAAAGAAAATAAATTAATTTGTCATATTTTTTAACAGATTTGATTAAATACCTGTGATGGATAGTTTCAACATTTTTTCTACTTTGTTTGTAACTTGAGGGAGCAAAGTCAGTACTCTGCACAAGCAGTTTGTCAGTAAATTCACTCCCATCTGCACATGGCACCTTGCAATATCAGATTTTACTTGAAAAAATTATTTTAGTCACACTAAAGATCAATACTAAAGAAAGCTTAACTCACAACTCTAAGGAATAAAAACCCCACCCTCATTAGGATTCTCTGTAGTCCACTATTCTATACTGCAGATGACATTGTTTCCTCGAGACATTATAAAGATTCAACCTGCCTTTTGTAGAATTTGCCCATTTCTTGCATCTGCAAGCTAGAATCTGTTTTCTCCCTCTGCTCCTGTTCTTGGCTTTTGTCTGAAGGACAAAACTGACTGGATTATATGCAGCATCCAGCTATGGTTACAAATGCATTACTTCTGTGCAAGAGAAAAATCACTGAACTCAATGTGAACCTCCTTCATGCTTACCTCTTCATAGTCTTTTTTACTTTCTGCCTGTAAGATTGAAGACCTGAAAGGAAGCAAGGGAAAAGAACTTTATTTAAAATGCCTCACAAATACATTCAGCCAGAAACCTCCATTTTCATGTTTATATGCTAAATGACAAGTTATGAAAGGCTGAAGATTCTGTGTATGTGCTGAGTGCAGCCAGCACTTAATGGGGGGAGGAACCTATGCTTTCATTTCAACTGAAAACAGAAAAGCAACAAAATTCTAATTGTGCCCAAGTAATACCTAAGCACTCATACAATGCAATAACACATTATTGTAAACAGGTGATAATTTTATTCTGAAATACTTCTCGGCTCCATTATAGAGCTTATAAACAAAAAAACAAACATTACAATGTTTTTGCTTCTAAATACCCACAAAATCTATCAAGCTATAATCTGGCCAAAGGCAGACTGCATTTCTTTTCTTAATTAGCGAGTCCAGAATTATTTCTAGGTAACAATAATCTAAGACTACTTACTTTTTGCCATCAAAAGAAGTTATCTGAAAGCAGTACCGCCTGTCTTCACAGTCCACAGCCATTACAGAGCAGTTGTCTATGTCCATGACAAGTCCCCCAGCTACATCACCTCTTGCCTGGCTCATCAGATTTCCACCTTGAGTGAAGTAAAACTGCCTCTCCCAACTGGAAGATACCAGCCCTGTCTTACTAAAAGATAAACAGAGGTCCTCAGTCAGTACATCAGGAGTTCAGCTGAGCTGAAAAGTCCCTTGGAGTAAACCACTCTCTGCTTAATGTTTTAGGTTAGCATAACAGCTAAATTAGTCTTTTCAGTCGTTAGTTTTTTCATGCTAAACCTATTGCTGAGCAAAGTAGACATGAAAGAATAATAACTGCTTTCTTAAATTATACAAAGAAGTTTAGAATCAAAAGGCCTAAATACTTCAGTTTTGATGATCAGCTTGTACAGTACATTACTTTACACAATACACATGTTCAATGCTATGCAGTATGATTGGTAAGACCTCTGAAGTTATTTGGCTACACTGACATTAAGTTTTCAAGAACTTTGTGTTAAGAATTAACTTAATCACCTAAGAGACCTCAATTTTCCAAGTACTTTGTACTATTAAACAACATCTCCAAAAATTTCCTCTATTAGACCATGTTGGGGTATTTTGGGGCTTTTTTCTGTGGTTCGTTATTTCTGCACAGAATAACAGAAGAGGAACAATCTGAAACCAAAACTCAGTAACACTTGCACTTTAGCCTCCCTTTCTGTTCAGATACTCTCCAATATTCATTGCTGCACTTGTGTTCTACTGCAGAAATTCATACCTCACTGAGTGAGTGTTTTACTCTAACTGCTGCTGTAAAAGTAATCTAGATTTTTTTAAAATTCCTTGGAACTTATATAAATTACAAAAAACCCCCTAAAATATCTGAGTGTTACAAGTTATTTTTACTAGCTCTGGAAAACAGCTGCTGAGCTTCCTAGGAGGCACAGCTCCATCCCAGGAGCAAGGCTGCTGTGAGAAATGGAGAAGAACATTCAAAGGGTATTTCAGAGAAAGTTTTGCCTTATCTCAAGCATTGATGTTTTATTACTAACTGGAATCCCAAAGCTTTAACAGATACTTATAGAACAATCCCGACAGATGGAATCCTATTATTTTCCAGTTCAAATGAAGGGAAATCACACTCTCAAGCTTGTTTTTTGATGTGAAAATTCAGGCAAACATAGACTAAACTGTGCTCTGCACCTGAACAACACTATGTCAGTGTGACAAGGAGTGTAATACTAATTAGGTCAAGTCCAAAAAAACAGAATAGCTCCTATGTGACTTACTCAACTAAGTCTGTTAAAATCAGCATAGCTAATGTCAAAACCAAAATTACATCCTCATTTAGCTTTCCTTTCCCAAAATTAAATATTCTGGAATTTTTAGGTAACAAGGTAGTCTTACTTTCGTGCATTGAGGTATCCTGCCTTCCGTGTCAGATTTCTGTGAACAGGAAATTTTGTAGGATCAGGGTCAGGTAAATACAGTGGATCACTAGCTACTTCCAAGTCCTCTATAGTTTGTTGCATGTTCTCTACTTCACAATCCATTTCCCTGCGAACACTAAGGTAAATAAGGGTATTAATAAAGAGAATTTATTAATAAGTAGAAATAGAAAAAAGAATTGCCTTGATGTAAGTTCAAAATTCAACAAAACCAACTTACTTCTGTACACTTGTGCCAATATTGGTCAAAAATTCTTCCAGCTGCTCAGTAAGATTTTCTGAACCCATTTTAAAAAAACTGATCTTTTAAAAAAGAGAAAAAGGGAGAAATCAGTCATTAATAAAACTACATTAACAATTAACTGATGAAGTCATAGGAGGTTAAATTTCTCATCCCTCATTCCCACCAAAGCCTTTTAATAAAAGGACCAGAACATGTGTGTGCCTGCCAGGCCAGAGGTTTTTTTTAGCATTCCAGTTCTACACCCTTGATTGAACACAGCAGTTATGTGACTTTTGATGATCATGTAATTCAGAGTAGCTGGCACAGGATTGAGTTTAACTCTCTCCACAATACCTTCTAAAAACCAGTCCACCCTGTGGCCCTGCATACATGAAAGTTAGGACCAGCTCTTCCCATTAGTGGAATCAGGTACCCAGCAATGAAAATGTAGGCTTAAATGTAGTGTCTTAAATCCAGTGATCTGTCTTTTGGGGTAGCGTTAACCTTTTTATTTGTCTCACAGATTTTCCCAAAAGATTCTCCATGGGAGTGAGGGCATATCATGATGAGATTCATGTAGTGAGTGGGCAATGACTAGTGCTGCCATGCTGTTCATGGCAGCAGCTCTGGCAGCTACAGGGAGGTAGATGGGGGATCTTTTTCTCCATTTCCTTCCTTGGATTGCAGAAGGCCTGACAACTGATTTCAGTACATCGAAATTCATCAAGTGCTTTTAAATCTTCTTTCAGACCTTCAGTTTTCAGAATCCAGAATTACCTGAGCTTGCATGTATCCCAGCAAGGGTTCTAGCAGAGCAATCTTCTTTTTGTATTGAAGAGTATTTAATGCACAGAAATAATGCATCATAGTCTGATGCTGTTTTTTCCTTGAAGTATATACATCTTCTGTAACTTCAGCTTTGATCTAAAGAGACACAGAGAGGGAGAGTGGGAAAAAGGATTGTTTGAGACTTGGTACTGATCACATGCATTCTGGACAGCTTTGTAGCCAGCATGGAAAAAAACCACCACAGTCATGTTCCACTCTCCATCACCCGCAACTGTGTATTTTACCCTACAATTACACTTCTCTAACATGCGATACATGGAAAATAAGTACGGCATTCTTGTCTCCCTAGAAAATTTCATTATAAAACTAAATTGAATATGGTATCACAATGCTAAACTCAGAGCATTTTCAGTGTTACAAGACAGGCATGTATTGGGGAAACCTGCTTTTCTGTCTAGACTGCTAAAACAAACTGTCAAGCATCAGGTGGAATCTGACATACATTGTCTTCCATCACAACCAACCAACCAAATAAGATTAAATATTTTATCTCTTCTAAAAAACTTTATATTAAGTTTTACAAACCTTTTCATTTTCCCTTCTTTTTGACAACCGACTGTATCTCGTAATGGCAGCATCGTGGTCTAAGCAATCGAGAGAAAATTTATGGTCACTTTGATAAACTGATGAAACAGAGCAGAAAACCTTTTCTATCACTGTGTTGCACAGATAGCCAAATGCAAAGTTCTGTCACACTAACACCTTCAAGAATTGTTCTTGCCTGTTTATAATTACTTCACCACTACAAATCCTTGGGTGGAAGAAAAATTCTAGCCAGATGCAAATGTTGCCGAACTGTGAAAAATTTCCCTATACATCAAATATACTTTCAAGACAGAAACTTTCTATAAGTAGAGACAACTTTCCATTATGAAAACCTGTATCTAGTCTTTTCTGCTTCCAAAGTAATAAAGCAATTTACACTGAGAGAAGCAAAATACTTACTTAAAAAGTATGTTCCCTACAAGGATACAGCAGAGCTAGCTAAAGAAACAACTTCTGACAACAGGAAAGAGAACTATCAAGCTCATTTTAGGGTGGTAAAATTTGTTTATTAATCCAGTCCTGACTTTTAGATGTGATCTGGTGACTTACTGTTTTCAGAAATTTTGGTAGCATAATCCTACATTATTTAACCATCATATAGACATTCTAAATATTGTAAAAAACCTGTCAATTTGCCATTAACACTTCAGTACACAGC
>NW_008670752.1:0-8051 GCF_000695815.1 Acanthisitta chloris | reverse complement strand
ATGCCGAGTGCTGAGTATCACTGAAAAACATTACACCTTAATTAGTCACTTTAAGCCTACAGGCCTAATTGCACTAGTTTTCTGAATAACTAATCTACAATAATACTGTTGGCTTGTAATATCTATGAGATTAAGTATTTTACACTTACCATTGCTTGAAATTTGGAAAACTTCTTTTAGAGTTAGTATCTCTACAAAACAACATAGCACAAATTTAAGTAAGTTGCTATTGACACAACAGTCATGTATTAAGCTTTCTTGTGCAATATTTCACTACTGAACAGTTGTAGTTAACTCCATGTACCACACTGAGTACTGTGTTACCAGCACAGGCACTACATGGCCAGGCAAGTCAGCCCCTGCTTAGTGCCTTGAGTAAAATTTCTGTGGCTGTCTGGCTTATTAAAAAAAAAACCCAAAACTGGACTGCAATAATGTAAAGAGGAACTTCTTTTCAAAGGTCTTTGAAAGACATCATCAATACAAATGTCACCTATAGTTCCAGCCTGAGTTCTGGTCTGAGCTGGGGAAGTGGAAGCACAGGAGACAGAAGTATCAAAGCCCAAAACACATTGTGGTTCCTCCTATCTAAAATTAGTCATGTTCTAGCTGGTTATTCAGTCTCACTGCATCAGGGAACCTAAAGCAGCACAAATACCTCATGCCTGTTCTGATCTTGACTGTGGTTTGTGTCATTTTACAACATAAACAAGCAAGCTATGTCCAACTTTATGGTAAAAGAAATACAAAAAAGCATGGAAAAGCTGTGCAGGAAGTGCCTATGAAGTCCATGAAGAAGCCACCAGCTGGTAGCTGAAAGCTTCCAGTAGGAAAACTTAATTTGTAATTATTGCCTCAGGGATGCTTGTCACTAATGAGAGATTTTTCCAGGTGCTGAGGAGTATTATTAGCCTTGGGATGTACATGTTCCTGTGCTCAAAGGGCATAATCTAGTTAATCAATAATTTTCCAGAAAACTATTGCTAAGGAAGTATTTTCCAAGATTCATAAGGAGTTAGAAGACTTACAAATTTAAAGTGGAAACATTCATGTGTTAGGTACACCCACTCTACAATGCTCACAGTAAAAATGTAAGGTGTTTTGGTTTTAACTCTTATGGTTTGAAACCTATTTGCCACACCAATCTTCTCACTTCAGCACCTTGAGTAAAATCTGTCACCATCACAAACACCACGTATTATTTTAAGTTGGGCAGAATAAGACAACTGTTACAAAAATAAGAAGCTGGAAGCACATTATGCTTGCACAGAAGTTACCTGTGTTACCAGCAGGGTTGAAGAACCACTTTACTAAACCTTAATAATACAGCAAGTACTACAATTTGGCCACTCTGCCCTGTGAGTTTAGTCCAGCCATTATATTGCTGTCATAGTATTGTAATATAGATAAATATTTCCTGAGCAAATTATCTGAAAATTTTTCTTTCCTAATGTTTTCCAGTAGCTACAAAATATTCATCTTGAATAGAAGTGCTTCCATAATGTAATACTTTTGTTGAATAGTAGTGTTTAGTTCTTCAGCTGCAATACTCTCATGAATAGAAATAACTTACTTTTTTTTTTTTTAGTGAGGAGATGATACTTAGGAAAGCTGAAAAATAAGTAGTGTGGTCTATTTAGTGAAACAAGAGCTATGGAGACTAAATGCTGTATTTTTACTTTTGCTGCTGTTGCTAGGAAAACCCCCCACTATTTGGTTGAGTCCTCTACCTTTTAGATCCCTTTCTTTGAACTGGGTAATAGGAAACATCATTGCATCTGCAAGCTGGGTTGAAAGTACTGCATGGCAAGAGCTGAGCTGAAAGACACAAGACACAAGAAAGAAATCTTAGGAAAACAGTGCTGAGACCAGATCAAATCACGGTAGGTTGATATCAGTTTCACTCAAAGATGACAAGTACAACTCAAGCACATTTTTCACTCCTTTTTTTTTACAGCTATTCTTTTCTAGGTTCAAGATCTTATCACCAGCTTTTTACAGAAGACCTTTAGACTTTAGTTTTTTGTCACAACTTTTCCAACTTTATTCCACGATACTGGATCACGTCCCAAGACGTCTCATACATTCTGAGGATTAGTCAGTTTTATTTCTCCAGTTTCCCTCCGGGTACCTCAGTCTTTCACAGTATAGAGAGGTAGAACAAAATGTGTTCCTCCTCCCAAAATGCTGTAGCATTAAAAGCAAGGAGAGGGATCACAGCAAAACTCCTGATTCAGCTCTCAGTGGTGCTCTGCTGTCCATCAGAAGAGTCAGACTCTAATACAGACAGCAGGAGGTTCCTTTGTCAGTCAGGTACCCAAACCAGGCAATACAAATACCCTCATGAAAACAGATGATAACTACCATTGTGTAATGTTTTTGGCTGTATCTACAGTAAGCCAAACCACAATTCTTTCTCAACCTTGTATCTTCATTTTGCTGAATTCATTCTTTATCTTCAGGAGATATGACTTTAAATAGCAGCTGCAATATACAATGAAGTGTTATCTTGTTGACAAATGAATGCCATTTCTGTACCTCCTGTCTTAAAAGAGGCTGAATAATTAAACAAGTTTAAGTCTCTACATGACAACATCAGCAAAGAATGAGAAACAAACTTACCTCATCTATGACTTTTGCAAATTGCTGCAGAGTGGAAGTCATGACTTCATCATCTCCCCCAAGTGGGAAACGCTGAAAGGAGACAAAAAGAGTTGTGTTCTGCCATTCACAAAACTCTGTTATTCATATCTATTAATCTATTAGGTATTCCCTTATTTTAAAATATTATATTGTTTAGATACACCGAAGCAGTTCCCCTCACTAGGTGGAAAAGGAGCATAAGGAGCAGCAGCCTCCTAAAAACAGCAGCTTTTTGTTTTTAACGTGCCCCTCACAAAAGGAGCCCAACAGCACAGCTACAAATGGGGAACTCTCCACCAGTACAGGCTATGAGGGGAGAAAGTTATGGATTCTGTGGTCTGTGCTTCCAGAGATGGAATTATTCTCTTAACTGGAGACTGCTATGCAATCTCTTCTCTTTGTGACTAGCAAAATTAAAGCACATAATAGTAAACAGGTCTACAAAATAAAACCAAACCAGGACCACCCTAAGCAACCCCCAAAACACTGATCCAAAAGTAATATATTTCAGAACTTATTAATATTCTTCATGGTCAGAGGAACTTCATCCTGGTTTAGTTGGAAGAACTAATATGAAGACAGCAGATTTTTCTGGCAAAGGTTTGAGCAGCCAAACACAGAGGCTAATGTTATCTGGACCAAACAAATACATTCTACACTGTGCTCTGGGAGATACAAGACTACAAAAATACACAGCCCTGACCACACAAAGACAACGATTTACACAGTACCTGTTTCTCATATTCCTTCAGAAGCTTTGAAGTCAGATGAGTTGCTGCACTTAATTCATTCTGATTTAAGAAAAAAGGCAAAAAAAAGCAAAATCAGTAAAAACAGTTCAAGTATATACAAATTAAACATACAGCCACGAGTTCAACTGTTCAGAAAAACAAAACAGATTCTGTCTTTGGCATAAAAGGGCAGTTATTTACAAATGATGAGTGAAACTTGAATATACTGTGGATAAAAATAATCTTCCACTTGGTTCATACTATTATAAACATAAATGTCATTTTAGTAAGTATAACATCTTAGAAACAGTTGGGAAACACACTAGAACCACCTGAACACCAGAAAATCTTACTTGTCATAAGAAATTTTGTTGCAAAAGAAATCACAAAAATTTATTCTTTACTACTCACATACAGAAAAACAATCCTTAATTTACTTCATTTCAAGAACGGAGAGGTTAAAAACCCCCAAACATATTGCTTATAATAATTTCCAAAAAATTAAGCAAAAGACATAAAATGTGGTTCAAAAGCTTTCGAATGCATTCAGGAATGTCATTAACACTACCTGTGCATCATATATTCTGTGCATGGCTTGGAATAACTGATTGATGTAGTTGGATATTGCAGCAGCATCTTCTTCAAACACTCCCAGTAAAGAGCGAGTCTGTAACATTCCAACAGCCAAAACAGGAACATGGAAGTTAGAAAAGCAGTATTTAATATAACAGAATTCCAGAGTTAAATGGCATTGTTTCAGGTTTCATTACTGAAAAGTTTGCAAACCTCCCCAACACTGCTTACAGCAATTATACCTGTTGCATGCCAGAGAATCTTAGAGATAATCAAGCTCAGCCTCACTCCTACCGTCAGCTTTTCTCAAGGTTAACACGTTTTCGGAATGGAAATGACCAAGGGATAATGGATAACTAGATATAAAAGTTGGAACCGTGGGTGAATACTGGATCCACTATGGTACATTCTGCAGTGAGATCCTAACAAATGCTGTGGCTTCCCATACTGTCCAGCCTGCACCAAGACAGCTGCTGGCTGTGCTTGGACCTATAATTCACCTGTGCAGTAACTGTCAATTCTGTGATCATGAGGCTGAGGAACTAAACACCAAACCAAAACAAACAATACAACCTACATCTGGCTGTCCTTAAAAAACATGTGGGAATGAAAAGATCTGACCTTTTGTTCTTACCCAGGCTAGTCAGTCTGTTCCTTAGCTGGTGTCACCCACAAGCCTGATGATGGTGTGTCCTACTGCTCTACCTGCATCACTGACAAAGGTGCTTAACAGCATCCACCTCAAAATCAGCCTCTTCATCACTGTCCACCTACTAGACTTGAAACACTGATCATTATCTTTAAGCCCAACTATCCAGCCAGTTTTTCCACTCAGTTCACAGCCTGGACCTCTCCCTTTTGGCCAGAAGAATGTTACCAGAGACCATGTGAGAATCCTTCTGTAAGTCAAGGTGAATGACACCCACTGCTCTCCCCTGTGCTGAAATGATAGGCTTGGGATGAGAAGGCAATCAAGTTGCTCAGGTATAATTTGCCCTTAAGCTTAACTGAGATGCTGACTTGGTGTTCTTGCATCTCACAGCCTGGACCTCTCCCTTTTGGCCAGAAGAATGTTACCAGAGACCATGTGAGAATCCTTCTGTAAGTCAAGGTGAATGACACCCACTGCTCTCCCCTGTGCTGAAATGATAGGCTTGGGATGAGAAGGCAATCAAGTTGCTCAGGTATAATTTGCCCTTAAGCTTAACTGAGATGCTGACTTGGTGTTCTTGCATCCTTTCTAGGAAGCAAGGTCAGCAGGAAGGTATCGAATAGCTTCTGTCCACCAAAGCAAAAACCCAAAGAGGCTAAGAGTAGAGGATGTAGCTATAACTCTGCACAGGCTACACTGGCTTTGCCTAATCTAAAACATGTGTTGGGATGCTTGGATGTAGAAAGAGGACTATGTCTTGCAAGCACCACAAAAGAAACACTTAATGCAGCACTTTATCAAAAGGTCTGTGCTTTGGGTTATTCTCCTTCTTAGCCTTCCCTAGACTAAATAATCGTTGTGTCCTTGAAGAGGAAGGGAAGGAACTAATGGGGCCTGGAAGAATAAAAGACTGACATAAGAAATTTGGGCATCTGATGAGATTAGCCAAAAGCATGGATCACACTGCATAGGAATTAGGAGAAGGGAGTTGTTATTAGGAGTTTTTGCTATGTCAAGGCTTGTTTTGAAATTACTGAAGACTTTAGTCCATCTCCCCTTAAAGTATGAAGGTCTTTTAGCTAATTCTCTGATTCTTTGCTTTTAATCATAAACCTGCACAAAGAATATTATTTGACCACTCCTTTGACGTGAAATTCTTTTATTTACCTTGAGTTAGATGTCTGGCTGGCTCACAAATACTATCATACTGTATAATGCAGACAAGGTATTTAAATATTTAAAAAATATAATCAAATAGCATAATCAATACAATAAATAAATTTAATGCCCGTTCTGACTTATAACAAGTGGAAAGAGGGGTTAGAGGAGGAAAGAGGTGGAGGAGAGTGCAAATCTTTGCTAGGTGTGGCAACATGTGTCATCCTAATCACTGTGACTCTCCCATTAGAGGAGCCATACACAAAAGAATGTAAAACATTACATGATACTATAAACACTGAATTATATACTCCTGACCTTTAAACCTGAACAGAAACGAACCCCAACTTGTAACTTTAAAGGAATAATATGTAAGGTCTCTGAATTATGCTTACACTTCAACAGAACACTGTAGAATAAAAGCATTTCTACGGTTTATTGTAAAAAATCAGTTACTGATATTCAGCCTTCAAACTGACACTTTATGATGTCGACGGAAATTTACCTTAGACTCTAAACAAGTTATAGCAAGTTATAACTATTGCTTAGCAAAAAATTACAGGAATTGTTTCCTCATGTTTCTAGTAGAGCTTTGCATCATTTTGCATGTTCTTTAGGAAGCTTTCAACCTGTGTATGTGAGCAGGTAAATGGGAAACTACCCGCGAGGAGCTGGACAAAGAAACCACCTCATTAGGAGTCAGTGACAGTTCAGCCTTCTGTGCCATCACACGTACAGCAGTGCAGGCAACGGCAGACAGAGCCTGTGCTATCCAGGCTCTTGGCTTTCTGTTGTGCAATGCTTTGGGAATGCAAATCAGTCTGAGCAGAAACTCTCTCTAAATATACACTGAGTATGTGTCTAATATACGTCCTAAGTGAATACTTAAATTGCTCTGCTTTGCATAGCAAAAGACTTTGTAAACTTGGCATTTGGTGTAGGCCTGACACACACACTGGTTAGATTTTTATCCTGTGACAACAGGAAATGAATGGGTTCTGCCTTTTAGAACAGCCTTTCCTTCCCTCAGATACAGAAAAAGTTTGATATGAGGTTTATGTACCTACAGTTAGTGTGTGGAACATGTCTAAACTCCAGACCATAGCTCAGCAGTAAACAATGACCAAGGCTGACCAAGGTTCTGCTTTCTTCCAGCAATATTTGTTGTCATTTCCATCGCACTGATTTCAAAGTAACAGAAATGAACTCATGTAACAGAGAACTATAGAATCCTTGCTATGTTCAGCTAAGAAGTTGCCTGAAAAACTAGATGTCAAGTTGTAAAGATGTAAAATTTTCTATCTACAATAGAAAACAATATTGGCAAATCCAATTGTTTAAGCACATCAAACTCTTTGGGCTGAGCTGGGCCTTACTAGTCTGTATCACAAATAACCTCACATGGAATATTCTAGAAGTTACAACTATGTTCCATTAAGTAACTTTTTTCCATGTGCTTCCCAAACATCCTCAGATGATCCTGACTTTATCTAACATTTGACATTTCCTATAAATATGAATAGTTCTGACTTCCTTATACTGAGAACAAACCTTCGAGAGAGACTTTTTAAAATTACTATTATTATAACACAAAACTTCTTCCTCTTCATGACATGACGACAGATTTAGCTTCTGGTCCAGAGGCCACACTACAGCCTACACCTCACCTCACAGCTAGCATGTGGAGCACTGTCCTTCAGAAGGCAACACTCCCCTCTCTGCACGGCCTTCTGCTGCCTTTTCTAAGTCATCCCTCCACCTGGTGTAGAATTGTCTCATTTTAGGAGCTAAAATCCCTATTAAGCCAGTGTCAAAATTTCTCTTCCTACAGTCTCTGGGACACACATCCAATATACGATGCATTTGCTATATAAACAATGCAGCAGCACAAGAATCTTAATTCGAAAGGCTACGATAAAAGAAAATACGCTGACAGCTTTTTTTTCAACATCTAAGAGCAGTACCAGTACTTGCTGCTGTTGCTGCCAGTGAGAGAAACCAGCGCAACTGAATGAAGCGTTTCCTGCTCCAGGAAGCAGAAATGCCAGGCAGCGCGGGCAGCACTGCCAGGTCAGGCGGCGGCGATGGCAGTGAAGGTGAGGGAGCCGCTCGGAGCCTGCGGGGCACCACGTGCTCGCCACCCGCAGCGCTGACCACAGCCGCGAGAACCTCACCCGACACCTATGTCAGAGCGACCGACCGAACCTTCGCGCGGCCTCAGTAAAAGACAGAGAGAGAAATCACCTCAGGAGGTGAGGGCAGGTTTTGACCCCGCAAGGCGCCCACAGTGAGCC
>NW_008670751.1:0-2358 GCF_000695815.1 Acanthisitta chloris | reverse complement strand
ATTCCAGTGCTCCCAGTGCCCATTTCACACCTCCCAGTGCCCATTCCAGTGCTCCCAGTGCCCATTCCAGGCTCCCAGTTCCCATTTCAGCCACCCAGTTTGGTCCATTTCAGCCTCCCAGTGCCCATTCCAGGCTCCTAGTGCCCATTCCTGTCTCCCAGTGCCCATTCCAGTGCTCCCAGTGTCCATTCCACACCTCCCTGTGCCCATTTCCAAGCTCCCTGTGCCCACTTTGACCCGCCCAATGCCCACTTTGATACCCCAAACCCACCCCAGGCATTTTTTTTGCCCCCCAGGACCACAGCCTTCGGGTTCCTCAACGCTCTCTGCAAACTGGCAGCAGTTTTGGGCATCAGCATCTTCACCTCCTTCGTGGGCATCACCAAGGCTGTGCCAATCCTCTTGGCATCAGCTGCTCTAGCCTTGGGCAGCTCCTTGGCACTCAAGTTGCCCGAGACAAGGGGGCAAGTCCTGCAGTGACATCTCCTCCTCCATCCATCTCTTTTTTTTTTTTTGGGTTGGGTTGGGGGTTTTTGGGGTTTTTTTTGGTTTTTTTTTTGGGTTTTCCTGGGGGTGATCAACTTTCTCTTTCTGGTTGTTTTTCTTCTTTTCTTCTTTTCTTCTTCTTTTTCTTCTTCTTCTTCTTCTCTTCTTTCTTCTTCTTCTTCTTCTTCTTCTCTTCTTCTTCTTTTTTCTTCTTCTTCTTCTTCTCCTTCTTCTTTTTTCTTCTCTTCTTTTTCTCTTCTTCTCCCTTCTGTTCCTTCCTCCTCTTCTTCCTCCTTCTCTTCTTCTTCTTCTCCTCTTCTTTTTCTCTTCTCCCTTCTCTTCTGTTCCTTCCTCTTCTTCTCCTTCCTCTTCTTCCTCCTCTTCTTCCTCCTCTTCTTCCTCCTCCTCTTCTCTTCTTCTTCTCTTCTTCTCTTAATGTTTGGTTGTTAAGGTTTACCTCTACTATAATCTGCTCCCTTTTGTAAGTCACATCATCTTCCTCCTCTTCTTCCTCCTCTTCTTCTCCTTTTCTTCTTCTCCCTCTTCTCCTCTTCATCTTCCTCCTCTTCATCTTCCTCCTCTTCTCCCTTTTCTTCTCCCTCATCTTCTTCACCTTCCTCTTCTCCTTTCTCTTCTTCTCCATCCACTTCTTCCTCCTCTACTTAGCCTTTCTCTTCTCCCTCCTCTTCTTCTTCTCTTCTTCTCCTCCTCTTCTTCCTCCTCTTCTCCTTCCTCTTCTCCCTTCTCTTCTCCCTTTTCTTCCCTCTCCTTTCTCTTCTTCTCCAGCCTCTTCTTCCTCCTCTAATTGGTCCTTCTCTTCTTCTTCCTTCTTCTCCTTCCTTCTCCCTCTTCTTCCTCCTTCTTCCTCCTCTTCTCTCTCCTCCTCTTCTTCTTGTCCTCTTCTCCCTCCTCTTCTTCTCCCTCTTCTTTGCCCTCCTCTTCTTCTCTTTTCTTCTCCTTCCTCTTCTTCTTCTCCTCTTCTTCCTCCTCTACTTGGCCCTTCTTTTCTTCTTCCTTCTTCTCCCTCCTTCTCCCTCTTCTTCTCCCTTCTTTTTTTCTCCCTTCTCTTCATCTTCCTCCTCTTCATCTCCCTCCTCTTCATCTTCCTCCTCTTCATCTTCCTTCTCTTCTCCCTCTTTTTCTCCCTCCTCTACTCCCTTCTCTTCTTCTCCTTCCTCTTCTTCTCCTCTTCTTCTTCCTCTACTTGGCCCTTCTCTTCTCCCTCCTCTTCTTGCTCTTCTTCTCCTCTTCTTCTCCCTCCTCTTTTCCCTTCTCTTCTCTTCCTTCCTCTTCTCCTCCTCCTCCTCTTCTTCCTCCTCTTCTCCTTCCTCTTCTTCTCCCTTTTCTTCTCCCTTCTTCTTCCTCCTCTTCTTCTCCCTCCTCTTTTCCCTTCTCTTCTCTTCCTTCCTCTTCTCCTCCTCCTCCTCTTCTTCCTCCTCTTCTCCTTCCTCTTCTTCTCCCTTTTCTTCTCCCTTCTTCTTCCTCCTCTTCTTCTCCCTCCTCTTCTTCTTCTTAGTCTTTTCTCCCTTCTCCCTTTTCTTCCTTCTCCTTTCTCTTCTTCTCCATCCACTTCTTCCTCCTCTACTTGACCCTTCTCCCTCCTCTTCTCCCTCCTCTTCTCCCTCCTCTTCTCCCTCCTCTTCTTCCTCTTCTTCTCCCTTCTCTTCTTCTTTTCTTCTTCCTTCTCTTCTTCTTCCTCCTCTTCTTCTCCTTCCTCTTCTTCCTCATCTTCTTCTTCCTTCTTCTCCCTCTTCTTCCTCCTTCTCCCTTCTCTTCTTCTCTTCTTCTTCCTTCTCTTCTTCTTCCTCCTCTCTTCTCTTTGTCTCCCTTCCCTCTCCTCTTTTCCCTCTTCTTCTTCCTCTTCTTCCTCCT
>NW_008670750.1:5417-8816 GCF_000695815.1 Acanthisitta chloris | reverse complement strand
CTGTAACCCCTAAAACAGATCCTCCAGCGTCAGACACCTCTCAAACACCTCCAGGGATGGTGACTCCACCACCTCCCTGGGCAAACCTATCCCAGTGCCTGAACACCCCAAGAATCCCCCGAGACCCTCTCAGCTCCCCCTGCCTGCCCCAGCACCACCCGCAGAGAGTCACAGAATTTGAAGGGTTGGAATGGACCTTACAGAGCTAGTCCCAACCCCCTGCCCTGGGTAGGGGCTCCTGTACCCAATGAGCTGTGAGAACAGGGACTCTTCTATAGAATCGGAATCATCACGGTTGGAGGAGACCTCTAAGATCAAGTCCAACCCTTAACCTGTCACTGCTGTAACCCCTAAACGAGATCCTCCAGCACCAGATCCAGACACCTCTTAAACACCTCCAAGGATGGTGACTCCCACCACCTGGGATATTCCAATCCCAGACCACCCTGACAGGGAAAAATATTTTCTAATATCTACCCTGAATCTTCCCTATCTCAGCATCCAAACACTCCTGGAGCTCTGTCAGACTTGGGGCTGTGACCACTGCCCTGGGGAGCTGTTCAGTGCCCAAACACCTCTGGGGCAAGAACCTTTGACTCATCTCCAACCTAACCCTGCCCTGACACAGCTCCAGCCATTCCCTGGCTCCTGTCCCAGCGAGCAGAGGGCAGAGCTGCCCCTGCACTGACCCTTGGGAGGAAGTTGTATCCAGCCATGAGCTCTGTGCTCAGTCTGCTCTTCTCCAGCTGAATACACCAAGTGCCCTGAGCCTTTCCTTGTATGACATTTCCCTGGAGGAACTGTCCCACCACAGCCTCAGCCCATCCTGGCTCACATCATCTATGGCTCCTGCTGTGTCCTTGTTAATCCTCATCTTCCTCAGCCTAAGGCATGATCCCATCTCCTCACAGACCCTGGATTGAGCCCACCTAGCCCACTGCATCCCTCAGAGCTCCCCCCTGAGCCATGGCAAGAGCCAAGCTTGGCTGCAGGGATCAGTCTCTCACTGCAGGATGGATACATCCATTGGACACCCATTCCCATGCAGGTTATCCCTGGCAGAGCTTCTACATCCTACACAACTCCTACATTTTTGCTGTGTGGCCTCAGCTGCTCCTCAGGGCTTAAAATGAGATAAAGATGTGAATAAAAGCAGCTGTTGCCAATCCCTACTGATATCCTAGAAATCACCCCCTTTTAAGAGCAACCTAAGCCCCTTATCTTCTTATTTAATTGGGAGAAGGAGCTGAATAACATTAGCAAGATCATTATGTCGTAGTCAAGGAGTTATTCCATGTAATATGTTGCTAATATAAGAGTAAGGAGTTGTGGGAAGGATTCCCAACGATTAATGGGACTTTGGCCTATCCTGAATCGTGCCACAGCTCTGTGGAGCCAGGAATGGGAGTGTGAATGTTTTCAAATCTACTATGATGAGTTTTGTATTGCAAATGTTGTGTAGGCTGTCTGGGAGTCATTCTCTAGAGGCCTTGTGGAAAAAATAGAGTGTTTTTCAAGTATAATGTCCCCACTCACACTCCTGAGGCAATTTTTAGATGTGATTCTCTTAATTCCTTCAAGTTCTGGCAGTTTTCTTTATCAGGGTGGAGGAAGTTCTGCTGCTTTAGAAAACTGGAAGTTCTTAAGTCAATTAAAGGCTAAAGCAACAAATAGAAGTGAAAACTCTGTGAAGCTGGCAAAAAAATGTTCTGAAGTTATTGTAGTTTGTGGTCTTAAAAGTATAGGTGGTTTTGATCTGGAATAATGAAAGATTTTTACCTTGAACTGATTCTCTTTATATCACTGAACAGTCATAATTCTCTTTCACATATCAGTGAACAGTCACAATTCTCCTTCATATATCACTAAAGAGTCACAGCTGCCTATTTTTATTTAGTTAGACAAATATAAATGGCTTTTTTTGAAAGCCTTTTTTTTTTATGGCTGATGGTTACACTGAGCCCTTACAGGTCCCAGAGGTTTCCCTGGAGAAGGCAGTTCTGTAAGAGGATCTTCTTTTCCTGCTCCTCCCCCTACAATTCACTCAAATCACTCTGCATTGCTGCATAGTTGGTATCCAAAATAGAACCATGCATCAAGTTACTTATAAAAACACCAACATGATCCAGCAGTTTTTTCCCTGGATGGATACAGAAGTGTTTCCTGAAACCACTGCCCCAGTGGTACATCCTTATGTGCCAGCTCCACCCTCCCATTCCCAAACAAGCTCTGGCAAATATCAAGAAGGGAAAGATAACTTGAAGCCTCCCAATAATTTTCATTTTCATGCCCAGAATTGAATTCCAGAGGCAGTTTTTAAAACCAACCCAGAAATGTGGTCTTGTCTTGGCAAAAACAAGTGCTCAGTGCAAGGCCAGTGTAGTCTCACTTCACACTTACTCATTTCCAGGCTGTTGGGATGGCTGGAAAGAGCTGGTTTTGGGGATGAAGAAAGCAGTGGTGAACTTCTGGGCTGGGAGGCCCTTCACAAAGGGTCGTGTTGCTGTGTCTCAGTGTATCCTGACAGCCTCACCTCAGGACCTGCTGCCTGAAACCCTTTCCAAAGGGGATGGAATAGTTCAGGGTTAATTGTTTTGGATGTTCATCTTCCTTCTGAGAAATCACTCGACTGCTTTTAAATCCCACAGCCACTGAATGAGCACAGGGGGCTCTGGAAAACGTTATCCATAAGGATCTAGAGCACATTCTCTGTACCCCTTCCCCACCCCAGGGACAAATCAAGGCAGGAGGGAATGTGTCCAAAGACAGGCTTTTCTCTCCATTGCTATAGTTACTTGGCAATTAGACCCTGGCAGTGCAATATTGAGTATTTATTATTGTGTGACTCCAAGGTGATGTTTAGAACATGAGGTTTGGAGAAACCTTTTCTGCATTTTACAGCCCAGCATGTGTTGTCCCAGGATTCATTCCCTCCCTGCTCCCCTCACGCTCTCTTCTCCTTCCTTTCCAGTAAATAAATATCTGAAAAAATATGGAGGAGGCTGAAACGAAGCCAGAAAGCTTCAAAATAATCCCTGCAGTTCTTTGGAAGTCAAATGCTAGTAGGTTCAGGCCTTGTGTCAGCAGTTCTATTAACTGTCAACATGACTTGTGTATGGAATTAGGAAGACTAGAATCATAGAATCATAGATCTTAGGGGTTGGGATGGAGCTTAGAGATCAGGGAAGTGGCGCCTGAAAACAGGGACGCCTCCCACCAGAGCAGGTTGCTCAAGGCTCATCCACCCGGGCTGTGAACACGGCCAGGGTGGGGGCAGCCACAGCCTCCCTGGACAACCTGTGCCACTGTCTCACCACCCTCAAGAAGTTAGACACGGGTTAGTTTTTCAGCCATCAGACAAGCTACGGGCAGGTTTGGGAGTCTAAGATGAATAAGCAC
>NW_008670750.1:0-5246 GCF_000695815.1 Acanthisitta chloris | reverse complement strand
GTGTTCAGTGGAAGGAGCTGTGCAGGCAGAATGTCCAGTGCTGTGTCCAGTTTTTGGCTATTCGCTCCAAGAAGGACACTGAGGGGATAGAGCATGTCCAGGGAAAGGAACAGAGTTGGGGAAGGACCTGGAGCACAAGTAGCAGCTGAGGGAGCTGTGGATGCTCAGCCTGGAGAAAAGGAAGCTCAGGGAGAACCTTCTCACTCTCTACAACTTCCTGCCAGGAGGTGCAGCCAGGTGGGGTCAGGCTCAGCTCCCAGGAAGGGACAGGATGAAAAGAAACAGCCTCAAGCTGTGCCAGGGGAGGTTCAGGTTGGACATCAGGAAGAATTCCTTCATGGAAAAGGCTGTCAGGCATTGGAATATGCTGCCTAGGGAGGTGGTGGAGTCACCATCCCTGGAGGAGTTCAAGGAATGACTGGATGTGGCACTTAGTGCTCTGGGCTAGGTGACAGGTGGTGATGGTCTTGGAGGTCTTCTCCCACCTGAGTGATTCTGTCATTCCATACCTGCAAGTGGAGGTTAGGAGCTCCTCTGGAGCTGCACCAGCTGGAATTCAAGCCCTTTTCAACAGAACAGACTCTGTTTTAACTGCCATCCCTAACTTGTCCCCAGTACAGGACAGGATGGGTCACTCTCACCTCAACAGCTTTTGCTTTAAAACTTCCCAGCAAGTTTCTTTTACATCTTGATCCTTCTCCAGGCTGAATGTATCACCTGTTATCCTGTTTTTTCAAAGAACCCTAGAGCATCCCTCCTGTCAGTTCCCCACTGGCTACTAATCCACTCCTGCTCTCCTCTTTTCTAAAGGATACACACAACTTCTCCCCCAGTTTTAAATAACATGAATCACCTCCCACACACACATTCATTATTTATTTTGCTGCCAAGATGTGCATAGGAAGGAGCAGTGTAGGAGTTATCTGCTTGAAAAGGTTGACACAGCCTTGGTGTGGGCCCCATTCACTGTCTGTGCTTCCAGAGCTCTTCTCCCATGTTACAGAGGGATCACACCTGGGCAGGAAACATCAACTCTCAGTCTCCACTCTGTTGGTTTTTTTCCTCCCAGACACAAACCACATTCACCAGAAGATATTGAGGCTTCTTTTCCTCTTTGAAAAGCTTTTAGTTATCCAAGCAACAACAAAAGTCTGAAGCCTGAGGAACAAGAAACCTCTTCTCAGCAGGACTGTGCCCTGAAATGGGAAAGGTGCCAGTGACTCCATTAAGTCTCCTGTGCTATTCCCATTGATTTTATGTGGAAGGCAGTTGGATACTGAGGGAAGGAACAATGCTCTGAAGGCTGAGTTGACTTGCATTAGGAGGGAACAGCTTGTGATGCAGTGAAACACCACTCAGGCTTTTCACGGTGATCACATCCACGTTAATTAGCACATTCTGAGTCTGTGCTGATGCATTTCCACACCAGTTTGGTTGGATTCAGTGTGTGGTGGCTGCTGGTTCCAGCTGTCAGGCACAGCTGATTGAAGCAGAACCTTGAAAAATGGAACAAGATGTGTCACAGATTGTTGTGCTAATTCTACTTGGAGCTGCTTTATGCCATGAAGATGAAGTTTGCCCCAAAAATCTCTGAAGGAAAACACTTGCATGGAAAAACTGACCTGAGTTTTTTGCTAACTCTCCAATTCCAGGTGTAATCACTGCTGGGACTTTTGTCTTGATTTCCTGTGCTCAGTTTTTAGTTTAATAGTAGAACTAGTAAAACTCCTCCTGTATTGATGAGGTTTCCTAATGAATAAGCCTGTGAAAAAAAAGTGCTATTTTTTTCAGCTCTTTAAGTATGTTTTTCCATTCGTCCATGTCTGGCTAATTCCATACAGATTCTAACCAGTGAACCATGACTATTGTATTAAGAAAGAATCCAGGCCCTCACAATTCTTTTGGCTGGTATATTAGCAGGCTTCAAATGCAGTGCAACGTGGCAAGGAAAAAGCAAGGGAATGGAAAGTTTTGTTTCCTTGTGGTGTGTTTAATCAGCTTCTCCTTGATTGGTTTTTAATGAGGAGCTGCACACATTATTGCTACAGTTAATGGCCAAGTGTGACAAGAACGTTCTCAATACTCTCCTTGCTCAGGATAAAGATGTTTCTGTCAAGTTTGCTGTGCTGAAAATAGAGAGTTAAAGGAGCAGTTGCAAGCAGAGAAATAAAGAGCATCCTAGGATATACAGCTAAGTGGGAGGAGCTGAAAAACTAGGGATGACAGTAATCCTGCAGGCCACACTTCTGGATTGATAGTTAAAAAGATGCCTGATAATCCTTTCCTAAAGGAACATTTCTGGGGTTCTTGAGGTGGAATTTGGATATGACTTGGTTGTGTTTATCCATCTTACGTTAAACATTTGGAATACAGTTGGATTGAAACCTGTGGGATGTGTGAAAACAAGTCCCAGACACAGTGTTCCCAAAATGTGAGCAGGTATTTTGGGCCTGAAATAAAGCAATTGTTAGCGGTGCATGAGGATGTCACTTTGGAAAAAAGATGTTCTATGTCCAAGATGTAGGACCAGAGCTGTGAGTTTTTAATGTGACTCTGCTCAATCCTTCTCTGTGCACTTTGGCTTCAGCTCAGTGGCTAAATCTGCTCTATGAGAGAGGGATGTGGGACGTGACTTTGTCATACCTATGTAGGCAAAACAATGAGAAGAAAATGATCAAAGGCAGAAAAACCTCATGTCTGCAGCAATGTGGGTACTCATTTCTCTGCTGTTCCTGTGACAGTGCTGCACTGGGAGTAGAAAGTCTCCTTTTTGGCCAGTGTGGACATCTTGGGCTGTTGGATTTGTTGTCCTTTCCACTAACCAAATGACTAGATCTACTTGGGTGCTGCTGCAGTGGAAAAAAATCTGGTTTCACATTCTTAGTGCAGGGAGGGGAATGCCTCAAACTTCACACTGCATGGGCAATATGTTGTTTTTCATTAAACATGGGATTTGGATTTACTCATCAGTTCCTGCAGGAAATGGGGAAACTCTTTATATTCCAAGAGTACACTCAGCAAAGCTGCTTGGAATGGGATTGGGAGACTTTTTTTTAAATTGTTTGTGTGCTATTTTGACACTGTGTACAAAGATCTCCATAGTGAGAAGTATCTGTGGCTTGAACCCAGAATTCCAAGACGTTGGGTAGTGTTGTAGGTACCTTTTTCCTACGTTAGTTTCCAAGAAACACTTGGGTTTCAGCCTCAAATCAAGGGATGCTGCTGGTTTACTGACTCTGACTAATAAAACCCAGCAAGCTAAACTTTACCATGGCTGGAAGACTCTTGAGGCAGTAAATTCAGTTTATGAGAAGGACTAATAAAAGTTTACATATCTTTCAAGTGCCATGAAAGAAAATGGGCAATGTGACCTCAAAAAAAAAAAGCTTTCTTTATTAAAAAAAAAAAAAAAGAGTATTCAGCGAAGTATGAAGGTTTTCTGTCAGACCTTGTTCCCAAGCATGTTCTCACAGTCACCCTTGGTCCTGGATAAATGTTGGAATAAACCAAATAAATAGTGTTTGGCCAATGCTGCAGGAGGATAAAATAAAAATCACATCGTGCTGGACCACAAATGCTGCAGGAAGTTCTGGCTAAACGTGCAAAGTACTTTGTAATGCTAATAAGTGTTTATCCTTGTGCTTCCTTGAGTGTAATCAAATGCACAGGGAAAGCACATGGATTTTTGGAGTTGCTGATTGCAGGATCAAAAGCCTCATCATTAATTGCACATGAATCCCGTGTTGTTGGGCTGTTAAGCTGTCAACTGACATCAGCGTTTGCTTCCTTTGTTTACAGACCCTGGTTTAAAGATGGGCAATGCCTGACAGGAGCCTTTGGAGGACTCTTTTCCTGTTTGAGTGGGCGATTCCATGCCAGGAGGTTTGGGAAATGCCTGAGGCACAGGTAACTCTATCTCAGAGCACTTGGATTTCATGATTATCCCTGAATTTGCTGTATCTGGTGTCAACCCTCCTCAAATCACACCAAAAGGCAGGGTGGGAGTGACATCCACAGAGCTTTCTGCCTGCTGGGATCCACTCCACACTCCAAACTACCAGGGAGAGTCTGGTCCTACATCTTAATAAACAAACAACAGGCAAAACTTCCCTAAAGCATGTCCTGCTATAAACAAGCAAAGCAAGCAGCTGCTCCTCATTTGAGAGAGATGTGACATCAATTTCAAAAGGAATCTGCAGATCTTCTTAATGCAAATATTTTGGGGAAAAACAAAAAGCAGCTGTTTATTCTGCTTTATACCTATTAGCAGGAAAACAAAATCCAGGATGCTTGTGTTTCTCCTGCTAAGGAAAACATCCTCTTGCCCTCCACATCCATTTGGATCTCAGATTGTTTAAAATATACTGAGCTGCCTAATTCTGCCATTACTCTGCTGCTCCAGCAAGCAGCTAAGAGCTGTTTCTATCCAAAACTAAGAGCTGCTACAAGTAGAGTTGTCACTGAATACTTTTCATGAGTTTTGTGGCCTTGCCCTCCACATCCATTTGGATCTCAGATTGTTTAAAATATACTGAGCTGCCTAATTCTGCCATTACTCTGCTGCTCCAGCAAGCAGCTAGGAGCTGTTTCTATTCAAAATTAAGAGCTGGTACAAGTAGAGCTGTCACTGATGAGTTTTGTGGCAAAAATAAGGACGTTTAGAATACGCATTTTCAACTATAGCAGTTTTGGCCTGCCAGCCCCAAGGAATACACGTGTTAGGTGTGTGGATCACTGTGAAATGAATTAATTACACATCCCTGTGCACACTCCCACCTCATCACTGGCTTTTAAAATGAGGGTGGTGGAAGTGTCATGGCCCCTGCCAGTTTTCCCCTGTGGGAAATGAGCAACCTGGTCTAGTGGGGAGGTGTCCCTGACCATGGCAGCTGGGGCTAGGACTAGATGATCTATAAGGTCTGTTCGAACCCTTAAAATTCTACGATTCTATGATTTTGCGTGCCACTTTACGGCTGGCGGATGCCTCGCAGGCATCACCCTCAGGGATGCTCTGCCGGATGCTTCAAGGCATCACCCGCAGGGATGCTCTGTTAATCTCAGGCGTCAGCGCCGATGCTTTCAGCTGACACCACCCATTTGCCACGTCACCCTCCCGCCTCGCAGCGCCCTTCTCTCAACTCCAGGCCCATTTACAGGTGTCGAAGCAGCACAACCAGTGGCTGAGCCGCGGGCGATGTTTCCCCTCGCAGCTCCCAGCACAGACTCGGGCGGGACCGAGCGCCCGC
>NW_008670749.1:24116-27996 GCF_000695815.1 Acanthisitta chloris | reverse complement strand
CCCATGGAAGTCATGTAGCAAAGCTACTGAACATGGAACATGGGCAGTCCAGCAGTGTGAACTTCCTACCTCTGCTTTAGTCCTATTCCCAGAAAATTCTATCTTAGTTTTCATAAGTGAATCTCTGTCAGGTCTTTCCTGGGTTCCTGGGACAACAGCACTGCAATTCAGTGACCAGTTTGTGCTCCAAAAAGCTTTGTAAAAGGTTTGTCCTACAAAAAAAAACCCCTCTCACCTCATCTTGCCAAAATGGAAATTCTCCTAATGCTGCTTTATGTGCAAGAAACGTGGTGGATACTATTTGAATGTCACCTATTCGAAAGTGGAAGGTCTGTTAGCTTTGACCTTGTGTTATGTTCAAGCTTGTGCTTTCATTTTGCAGAGGACAGAAGGACCCACCCAACCCCCAGGCTCTGGCAGAAAATACTTAAAGAGAGGCCTGAAGTGTAATGAAAACTGATGTAAACTGTTTGCTGAAGGTTCTGCTGTGACAGGGGCTGTGCCTTTGCCCCAGAGGAGTCTGAGGAGGTATCTGACATGCAGCCTTGTTCAGCCAGGAACAGATCTGAGGGCAGCTAATAAACTTATCTGCATCAGATTCAATTGCCAATCCTCCCCTTTCCCTGCTCCCTGCCCTCTCTTCCTCCCCAGATCACTTACACACATCAAGCCAAATAAAGATAAATGCATGACAGAGTTCATTGGAGTGATTGAAAATCAAGATGGAACAGCAGATTTTTCATCAATGTTAGCCCAGGAAATAAAGATAAATTCCCCCACTTCATATTTTAACATAGCTTATCATAATCACTGCTAATGGCAACCAAATGTTGGATTTTGAAGGGGGTTGGGGAAACAGTTTCCTGGTTGTAGACTCATTGAGGCTAATTTTAAATTAGTGTCAGAGGTCACTTCCACTTTATGTCCCATTTCTGATGAGTGGTTTCTGCTGGAATACCTGCCTGGGCTTAATGACTGCAACAAAGAGCAGGGCTGGCAAGTCAAAGTGGTGATGGAAGGGAAGGAGACTGAGCCACTGGGGCTGGGATTCATCACCAGTGAAATGCAAACCTTCATCCAAAGAGGCTCTTGACAAGAGATTTTTCCAGAGATGAGAGGACTTCTGGAGATCCCATGTTCTGTCCCTGTCTCTGACATTCCCTAAAGTGTCTTTGCAGCTACTCTGAATTCCATGAAGTTCCTTGAGGATTTTGTTTGTTTGTTTTTAATGTGGGAGAGTGTCCTCCAAGATTTTCCATATGTAAGCCAGAGGTTTACTAATTGATCCCCAAGGATCTATTAGTGCTGTTCTTCTGCTCTCCCTTCCCTGGTTGCCTGGGGCTCCTGATGGGATGCTGCTCGGTGAAATAAAACGAGGAGAGAGAAAACCTCTACTACCCCAATTTAAAGTGCTTAATACTGGTTTGTAGTACAGCAAAGGACACACATGGCAATACTGAAACTCCTTATTGAGTGAACAGGAGTGTTGTCACACTGATGAGAACCTTATCTTCTCATCCAAAAGTGAGGAATTCTTCCAGGGAGACACATGACAAACTCCTTGAAGAGGTGGGGAGAAGGTCACAGAGGTGGTGATGAGGGTGTGAAGAAACACACCTGCAGGTCTGGCATCATCTGGGGTGCATCAAAAATGAAGCTAGAACATTAAGGACATCCCTGCAAAGCAGATTTCAGATGACACAGCATAAATTCTGTAGGTTTCTTTACCTCACGAATCTCCATTTCTTTGGAGATAGCTTTCTCCATTGGAGTTTATGGGAGTTATGCTCTTGACTCTAAGGGAAACAGTTTCAGCCTTGTCATCCTAGAAGCTGGGAAATGGTTTGCTTATTAGTCCTTTTGTATTCTCTTCTTTCTTATATTCAAAAATATAAGCTTCAGAGGAGAGGAGACTACAGTTGAGGAATGGGCTGACCTGTCAGACTCCAACCTATACATTTCAGTTGTTTCTAATTTAATCGTAATAGCAATAAAAAGGGGGTTTGGACCAGAATATCTCTCAATTGCAACAGCATCTGGTGTGTTTGTGTCCCATACAGGACAAGAAAGGTCATGGTTGGCCATGGCAATGGAGATATTTCCTAAGGCCTGAGCAGAGAATGTTGAAAGGAAACATCACCTAGTGATAACCTACCATTGCCTTACCCTCTGGCAAAACACACATGGTACAAAAGGAAGGAGAGAAGGGAATAATTGCATCTCAGGAATGTACCTGAAGGGCCATGGGGGAACCCAAGTGGCTTAAGGAAAATTTAAGGTTGAAACCTCATTTTTTCAAGACTTGTGTTTTGAAGTTTTTGGGGAAGTTAACACATTTCTTGGGATCCTGCTGGACATATCAAGTAAGAGACGTGAGCTGGGCTCCTGGTCCTCCATCTGCCTGGGTTCCTACTGGCCCAATCATTCACCCTGTCAATGAAGGTGAGAGAGATAGGGATGGAGGTTACATTTCAGTATTACAGTGCAAGTTTTGAACCCATTCCTGCACCTTTTCTCTCTGAAGTGCCCCTGGATTCTCTGCTTTTGGTGTAGCAACAGAGAGAACACTGGGATAAACCTAGGGACTCATCCCTTCTAGGTAGTGGAGGGATTTCAAACCTAAGCTATTACAAAATTACAGCTGCAAAAGTTGAGTGGTTCTCGTGAAATACCCTTCATGAAGCAGTGATGTTTCCTGGGCAACATCATCCCTGCACACTTAGGGCAGGATAAAAGAGGTTTGGCACTGTACTGGCATGGATTAGGAATATGCACAGTGAGAAGGAAAGGTGGAAAGGCTGACAGTGGGAGCATCTTCACCTGCCATAGCTAGTTCAGATTATCTACTCAAGTTCCTTGTAACTCCCGGAGCTGAAGTTTCCCAGGACATTTGGGGCACTGCACGGCAGCAAAGAAAAGAGGCACAGTCTGCATAAAACCTCAAAGAACAAGACCTCAGCTTTGTATCCAAAAAGACAACACTGCTAGCACAGTAGCTCTCCGGGAGCTCCCTCATTTCAGTCATATTTATTCAAGGGAAAAACACTCATTATTGCAACTTTCTGACATCCAAATGGGCCTGATGGAGCTTCAGTCCACCCTCCTGACTTCAGAGTAGGCAAACATAAACCATCAAACAACCTCACAGCTCTGGGCAGCAAACAAACTCTTCTCCCCTGCTTGCTTTTCACTCACTAGATAAAATTTACTGCCAAACTTGCTGTGCCATGTGGACTGAAAATGAATGTTACATAATACCAAACCCACAAATTATAAAGAAGGGTCAGATAACCTCTCTGTTATGGATACCCCTCAGATTTATGGATAGTGCTCCTTGCCCTGATACTGACATCCTGCTGTGGCACCCAACAGCATTGCTACGGGCTTGGAGAGCCCAAGTGTGAGCAGATTCTCAACAGGGGATGGGACATTTTAGGTATTTCTTGGCCAGACTTACATGGTCAAATCCATCCTGTGTCTAACTTCTTGTTTATGCACTTGACTTCTTTCTCATTTCAACAATAAGCACTGAAACAGAAGCTGTGCATTGACATCTGTAAATCTGGAACACACTGATTCCAGCAGAGCAGTGAGGGGGTTTATGGTAGAGCTGCTGAGCTGGGCAGAGACAGCCACCACAGTGCACCTCTGGGGATCTTTATGACCAGTGCTTTTCATTTCCCTCTCTGCTCCAGTGCTGAAATGATAAGCACAACACAAGTCTCCAGGCAGGTATGGGTAGAGAATGTTGGTGCTGATGGAGGACACCACAGCAGACTCCACTCTTCTGTCCTCTTTCTCCAATAACATGATATGCTCCATCACTTGAAGTGATCACATGTGCTATCACGTGAAGTCAGAATGAGCTTGCACTTCCTGA
>NW_008670749.1:3906-24090 GCF_000695815.1 Acanthisitta chloris | reverse complement strand
ACTCTTTCACACTCAAAGTGACCATATTCCTGCAGAAATCCAGGTGTTGCTGTGGGGCTGAGCTCACTGCTACTCCACCTGAGCTGTGCATCAGAGTAACCCCTTGAAGACAATGAGCCTTTTTCCAAACTCACTAATCTCAGGGTCACACCTTTGTAATGTCCTTAGGCCAAGCTTTCAGCTGTAGAAAATGGGGCACCACCTTGATGTCCAAAGGGCTGTGACTTTCTGAGTAGCCCGAGAAGGCTGTGAAACTCTCTAAGAGGGTTTGTGATCATTGCTGGTTTAAACAATATTGAGGTCGGGCAAAGATGGAACTAAATGCAAAGAAGGAACTAAATAAAGTTATTTGTAGAGGAAAAAAGTGCTGTGTGAAAAGCAGCTGTATGGTGTCCTCATCTGCAACAAAATCCCCTGTAATACAAAACTCGGTGTGTGTAAAGTCACTGATACCAGGAGAACTGCACCTCTTTTAGGCAGTTTTACTTCATATTTCTACTATACAGCATACCAAACCCTCATGTGGTGCAACCAAATACCACATTTTTCACCTTTCTTTCTGTGGCATGGCTCAAGATGTGTCTTTCTTCCATGAACAGGGAGGTAAGGGGATACCCAAAGAGCATTGCTGGCTGCAGAAAGAATGTGTCCAGAGGAGCAACCTGCTATTGTTATTACTCAAACAGTTCTGTATCACCTAAAGAAAGCACATCATGAAGTGAGGAACGTGCAGTGGTTCCAGCCAGGACAAGTAGGGGAAGGATTTTATTCCCTCTCCAATCTTGGCAGAGCACATACACCAAATTTACAGTGACCTTCCCAATCCAACTTTGGGTCGATGACTGGGGAGAGCTGTGCATGATCTCCATTTTGAACCAGAAGGACTGTGCTTTGGGCAAACCTACATGGAGAGAGGCTTAAGTTCACCAAGCTAGAGAGGAGAAATGAATCTGTGGATTTATAGGTGGGGATATTTTGATTGGAAGAGAAGTGATAGGAGGAATGTCAGGAAGGGATTCCAAAATTCATTGATTTAGGGCCATTGTGGAGGACTCTTCATATTCAGTTCTGAGGGTGCTGGTTTAAATGGGTGGTTGTTGAGTTACAACTTTAAGCAGACAACACACTCTGCTCTGTTTTTTGGGCTTTTGGGATGTGCAAAAGATGGTTGTGTCCATCTCCAAAGGTAAGCAGGAGGGAATCTCACATTGCTTCCTCACACTGCAAGCCTGATGTTGCATATGCTACACAAAGACACCATATAAAGCAGAAGCTTCATAGGGTCAACTGAAGAAACCTCAACAATGTACCAACCATCTGGGGCCTGCCTGGGACTTGCCATCAGCACCAGGGTCACACATAGGACATCTGCATCCCTCTCTCAGCTCTGATGCTGAGTGATTAGTCTTTGAGGCAGAGAGCTAATTCAGACCTCATGCCAGAGGAGGCCCTGACTCAGTGAGTAGAAGGTCACACCAGTGATGACAATTCCCTTTGAATCCTAGACTATAATTTTTGGATACTGAGCTCAGAGCAGCTGACCTGTCATTCTGCAGCAAGACCTTGAGCCAGGGCTATGGAGGTCAGAGAAAATAAGAGAGCAAGAGAGCAGCAAATGATTCATTCTTTCAGTCACAATCCTCAGGAGCAATAGCTATCTCAATCTTCAGCTTGGATGCAGATGATGAATGGTTTTATTACCAATGATAATCTAAACCATGTGCAAAGTTTACCATGTTTGCCTCCTTGCCCTCAGACACAGAAGTTCTGCTTTAAGGATACTTTCCCCATTCACATCCTGTGCTGGGATGGGTGAAGCAGTCCAGCATGAAGAGGACTTTCCTCATCCCCTTTCCAAAAAGCTCTCATTGATTTGGGGTAATTCCCTTAATTTGCCTTTTTTTTTTCCTTAGGAAACAGCCAGACATATTAAACACATTTAAAAATCCATGTTCTCCACTGTAATCCATTATCTAATGTTCCCATGTGGGCTCCACCAGTAGATTGATAGTGTGGTTTGCATGGGGCCCCCAGCATGGGATGGCTTGGAAACAGAATTAGTGCACAGAGCACATCCTCTGTGTTTCTCCCTTTATTGGAAAGGAGGAATGGGCTGTGTCAGGTGAAGGGCATGAACAAAATCCAAAGCAATGATCTAGTTACATGGGATAACACACGGCAACATGGAGACTGAAGAGGTTCAAAGTAAGAGGTTCCTCTGAAAGAGCTGAAATGGTGCTATCCTTGCTGATGATTTTCAGCTGTTTGGGTGCATCTGGAGATTTCTGCTTTATTAAAAAGGTTGGAGATAGGTGCAGGCTGAAATCTGAACTCTCACACATCTTGGAGGGGTTTGGATTTAGACCTGGATGCAAAAGTATCCAGGGGCTGAGAGCAGAGAAAGGTGTCATGTCAAGATGTAAATGATGAGGATTCATAAAGGCAATGGTATTGCTCGTTACCATCAGTCAGCTAAACCAAGGGGGGTTGTTCCCTTGAAGCATGTGTTTGTGGAGGAAATACACACATCCAAGTGTAAAGTATGTGTTCTGTGCATAGTCTCACCTTAAGCTGTTCAATGCACAGTGTGTTGTGCCTCTTAAAGTGACCCAGAGGAACAGCTAAGACTCTGTTCAGCGGTGACTCCCACAGAAATTGTCACCTCTTGCCCAGAGATATGTAATTCTGGTAGCAACAAGCCAATTTTCCCCAAGCTTATTGTCCTTTTAGTCTGTTATAAACCTTCAGAAGATCAGTCATAATGACTAAACCCAAAGAAGTTAAATGAAAAGTTTATCAGATATATAATATTGCAGAATCTCATGATTTCAGTGTCGAATCATATTTCAAGTGGGCAAGACAGTTCTTTGGACACCTACACAATCTGGAAATGGATAAATATGCTTTTAAAGAAAGCAAGTTTAACAATTTTAGGCTATGTCCATGTTGAATGGCTACACTGACCCTAGAGAGACCTTTGGAAGCTGCTTGTAAAGTTCTCTCCATTCTCTTCTAGAGTAGTCCCAAAGCATTTGCCAATCATCTCCCTTACTGCTTGCCACTTTATTCCTTTGCAGATCATTTTTCTCTCAAGATCAGCTCCAAGGAATCTCACCAGCATGTTGAAAATTGATCTTCCTCTCCTAATTCTAGTTTTCTGTCTCCTACATGAGCCCATTCCTTAACAGAGCTATCACTCTCCTCTCATGATTGTATCATGTATATAAGATTCTCTCGCAATGAACTTTCTTTTAAGCTCTCTTTGCTGAAAGGCCACAAGGTCTCCTGGAGCCTCCTCTTCTCCAGTCTGAACAACCCCAGCTCCCTCAACCTGTCTCCACAACAGAGGTGCTCCAGCCCTCTGATCATCTTTGTGTCCTCCTCTGGACCTGCTCTAACAGGTTCATGTCTTTCCTGTACTGAGGACTTCTTCTCTCATAACTCTTTGGACCTCATTTCTCATTCTGCCAATCTACCTGGTGGCTTACTGCAGGTATACTTGAAGCAGTAGGGAAGTGGCAGGGCTGTATCTGGGGCAGTGTTATCTCTCAGTTTCTAGCAGAGACTGTGTTTTACCAACAACATCACAGAAAAGCTTCTGATTCCTGACTGCATTAGTCAAAATCATCCTGAAGTAGCTCAGCACATCCTCTGTGCAACCCCAGCTGAGGTGTGGGGAAGATATCTTGCATGCCACTTCCAACAAGTAGCAAGCAGATGCAAGTCCACTGAGACATAAACCATCATAGCCACTTGCCTTTGGGCTGGTTTTCCAGCAGAACAGGGTCATGTTTGATCCATTTAACTCTCAAGTTTCATCCAAGTCATGAAATGTGTGAAGGAAAACTTCACCAAAGCACTGGAGTGTGATGCTTGAGGAGCTGGGTACATCTCTTGCTCAGAGGCATCTATGACCTTTGTGACCCCAGGAAATCATTAAGTTTATAGAGTTTCCTCATCAGTGTTATGCACTACCACAGCAATTGCTGTTTCCTTACTGCACAATTGTTAACAACATAATAGCAGAAGGAGGAGAGCCTGAAGGAGGGTGAAGATGGAAGGTGAAGATGGTCTCTTCCTTCTAAGTTACCATCTCACAAGAAGGAAAGCTGTCACAGAAATGGCCACATCAGTAGTCTCTGCAGTTCACTCTCCCATCATTTTCACATAAAACTAAGGTTTCTTATTCCCAGTACTCTCCAGTGTATGTTTTATAGCCCCAGTGGGAGACTGGTGGCTTCAGTGCTGAGATATGTAGCAACCATGTGCCATGCATCATTTATTTACCTTGCTCAATGTGTTCTGGTTCTGGATGAGGTCAGGTTGCTGAACCTGAAGTATTTGGTGTCCTTCCAGGTCTCCCCAAGGTGCTGAGTTCAGGGAGGTCTCTGCCTTGAGAGTTCATCTGTTGAGGCAGGAAGGAGGATTAGTTCAGCTCCTTCATTTGCAAGCAAACTGGGGCTGTTTACAGTGAATTTGCTCCTTAATCCCCTCTCCATGTCCTGCCTGCAACAAAACACACTTGGCTACCCCTAGTGGTTCATTAACAGAGTTCCTAATGAAACACTTGGAAAAAAAGCAATAAAGTATGAGCCCATAAAAAGAAATATTGCAAAGGAGAAAGGGATTCAAGCCCAGTGCAAGCTGTCACTCAGAGCTTTGAAGGTGATGAGGTACACAAACACCACCCCAGGCATTGGGGAAAGGTTTCTCCTGTTTCCTTTGTAATTAAACAGCATTTGGACGTGGAAAGCATGGGCCCCTCATGCACTGCACATATACACAGTGAGAGATAATCTCTAAATGGAAAAGATGAGGAGAAAAAAGAAGGAAGAGATTTCCTTGCTCTCATCTTTTGCTTCTGCCTTAGATCAAGCAATAACTTGAGGTCTCTGGAGTCCAGCTCAGTGACCCACTCAATCTCATGACTTCTCCTTCTTGGTAGAGAGGTGAAATTGCATTTCCTCATCACTTCCAAAGAGCTACAAGCCAATCTATAGACTGTCTTTCCAGCCAGAGCCCAGGTCTGTTCCCTAGGAATTCTCTTGTTGGTTATTTCCCACCCCTCCAACACACCCTCAGGAGTCACTGCAATCCCTGCTGTGCATAGAGGAACAGTGATGTCAGGCCAGACAAGGAAAATTCACTTCTGGAGGGTTATGGTGTGTGTTTTTCCCTGTGGGGCCACTGCAGAACTGAACTGACATTGAGACAACATCTGGGGATGCAGGCAGCTCTGCTTGGGGAGTGTTTCATGAGATGGGCCTGTGTTTGAGGCAGGAGGAATTAAATCAGACTACAGCAGTGACTGGGGTTGCTGCTTATCTACTTAGATAATGATTGTGATCCTAAGAGCAAATCTAGGAAATTCAAAGTGGAAAAAGGAGAGAAATCATATTCCTGGCACTGAATGATAGCCCTGGCCCCTAACAAATCCTCCTTATCAGCTTGATGCTCTTTGTCCTGGTATTGAAATGGTTAAAAAATAAAACTAAATGCAAACTGCTGCACCACTACCTGCAGTAGGCAATGGCTGTCACATGCTCACCCTCATCTGGATTCATCCACAACTCATCAGAGGACCCAAACCAAAGTTTCTTGTACTCCAAAATCACTGTCAGCACAAAGAAAATATTGTGTATGAAATACTTGTGACACAGACCAAAAATACGGAGAAACAATGGGTCAAACAACTGCCAAATTACACAGCATTTGTAACAGGAATGAAAGATGTGGGAGCCTGAAAGAACAGGCTCAGGTGACATAGCAACTGTCAGGTTTTTCTCTGACCTGTTCAGATTCTAGTGCTGCTCCCAGAATGCAATATCTGTAAAGAGGGAGGTTTCTGAAATACAAATAAGAGGTGAAGAAGCTGAGGACAGTGCCCCAGGGACGCTGAAAGAGGTGATTCTGCATCCTGCACCAAGGACCAGGCTGTCTGACACACACAGGGACTGGATTTGTCCTCAGTGATGCTCAGCACATAGAAGCACATTCCCTGGAGACTCTCATTTATGATTAATGGAAAGAAAGGGGCACTTCCAGAAGAAGTGGGTTGAGATGCCCTCTGAAGTTGTCTCCATTGGCTACACATACTCAAGGGTGCTCCTTGTTGGCTACTAGAGCTTGGGTAAAATGAAGTCTAAAATCCACAGGTGTAAGTATTTGCACATCAATAGGATAGAGCAGAGGAGGTGGAAGTGGTCATTGACTGGCTGAAGGAGGTAGGAGTAAGAAGTGGAATGATAGAAGTCTCTCAGGCAACCAGCAGTAGGACAAGAGGGCACAGACTCAGGCTCTGCCAGGGGAGGTTTAGGTTGGATTTTTTAGGTTGGATTTTTTAGGTTGGATTTTTTAGGTTGGATTTTTTAGGTTGGATTTTTTAGGTTGGATTTTTTAGGTTGGATTTTTTAGGTTGGATTTTTTAGGTTGGATTTTTTAGGTTGGATTTTTTAGGTTGGATTTTTTAGGTTGGATTTTTTAGGTTGGATTTTTTAGGTTGGATTTTTTAGGTTGGATTTTTTAGGTCCAGCTGATTCTATGATTCTATGAATTCAAAGGCAGGAACATAATGGGGTTGGGGAATGAAGGAGGCAGAAGGCAAAGCTTCTTTAGCAAACTCTTGGATATAGAGAATAACTCTTGATGGCCATCCCCAGTTGTCCAAATCTCCATATTGTGAGCCCTCAAGCTCCCATAACAACTCTTCTAAGAGCAGTAAGAGTGGGAAAAGTGAATCTCCACCTATGTGGAAGTGTAGAACAGACAGAAAGTTTCCCAGATATCAACAGGATGCAAAGAAAACCATGGGGAAAATAGACAGATAGGTGCTGGAAATACAGAGATGGGCTTGGGACATGGGACAGAGGGTTCAGACAGAAATGCAGCTGAATCCCAACACCAGAAAGGTAGAGGTGCCTCACACTGGCCAAACGTGATCAAGGAGATTTGAGGTCTGGTGAGCAGATGTTATTCTAGAGGCAGTGAAACGCTGGCCAAGCAACAACCAGAGACAAGGCAAATATACAGCATCCCCAGGAGGTTTGGGAACAAACCAGGAAAGGACCTTTTCATCACAAACCACACAAACTACCTCATCATTGCAGACAAGTGCTCAGACTGAGAGGAGGCAGATGAACTGCCAGATGACATGCAATAAAGCAGAGAAACATTTCAGCAGGCACTTGTTTGCCTTGCAGTAACTTGGCATAATTTCTCCAGGAAGAGAAATCCTGTCCCAGCGTGTTGTCTTCCAACTGTGACCAAATAGCAAAGCTGAAGCAGCAGTTTTATTTGCTAAATTGCACTGAAGGAGGCAAAGACAGTGCCTAGTGAGTCATTCTCTGGGGGAGAAATACTGTCACTGAAGACCAGCATGACTCTCTGATTCAAGCATCAGAGTCCAAATACTTGCACAGCATGAAAGAACCAAAGGGAGTGGAAAAAAATACAAAATGAGAAGGAAGACAGCCAAAAGCCAGAGCTTACCTTTCTCACAGGCCAGAGACCTTGTAGAATACCTTTTTGGAGTCTTTTCCAGGACCAGACTATTTTCTTGGAACATAACGTGAATATGTAAGAGAGTTCCATATACTGAGATGGAAAAGACATATAAGAAAAGAGTTCTTTGAAGCCACAAGAATATTTGCCCGTTGCACATATGAGCTACAGATGCAGATGTAAGAGATTACAGATCCTCTGAGTCTTGACCTGAGGGACACAGAAGGAAGACAGGCCATGAGCTAGCAGCAGCTACAGAAATATATGCAAAACACCACATACCCCCAGAAGAAATACATTCTGGAGAGTTTCCTGTTCTAAAAGCAAAGGTCAGGCCCAGTTCACTGCAAGACATTCATGAAAGTTTGAATATAGTCAAGGTCTTTGCATCAAGGGGTAAGAACTCTGGTCCAGCCCAATGCTATACCTTCTCTCTGTCTTTTCTTTCTTTGTGAGCAAGTTATGGGTATAATGGGGATAAATTGAAAGAGGGGAAATTTAGACTAGATATTAGGAAGACGTTTTTTCCTGTGAGGGTGGTGAGACACTGGCACAGGTTGCCCAGGGAGGCTGTGGCTGCCCCAAGCCTGGCAGTGTTCAAAGCCAGGTTAGATCAAGCCTTGACCAACCTGATCTGATGGGAGGTGTCCCTGCCCAGGGCAGGGGGGTGGGACTAGATGATCTCTAAGGTCTCATCCAACCCCTTAACATACTATGAAAATACTATGGTCCCTACACTACTTTTACATTCCATAGTTACACTATAGACGAGGTAGAGATAGACAAACCTCTCTGAACTCCACATTTAGGGTTGGACTCGACGATCTTTGAGGTCTCTTCCAACCCAGTTGATTCTATGATTTAGTTATGTAGTTCTTCAATAAATATTTGGCTGATCTTCCTCCAAAAGGTGTTGCTATGAAATGATGCTCAACAATTCATAGCATGACCAGAGATATTAAAGGGAGAAGAAGTTTATTATTATCACCTATTTGTATTTTCAATTTTCCTCCTCAAAAAACCCACCTAAAACCACATGGAAAAGGGAATTTTACCAAAGGACCACTGCCCAGGGGAAGGTAACATGATAGCATGCTTGTACTTAAAGCAGTTTGGGGAATGGAGGGACCCCTAATTGTGGGAAATGGTCAAATAGGGGAGGACAGCACTGGAAAAGGAAAGGATTAGGTCTGACTAGTGCAACTCCCTGTTGATGCTTGAACTTTGGCATCTGGTACAGCACATTTGCTGGAGGGTAAGTGAAGAGGGTTAAGGTACAAAAGAAGAGGGAAAATGTATGGGCTGGGAGTAATTTCTTCCTAGTGTTTTAAGACTAAGGAGATTTGACAGATTCCTTCCCTTATTTTCCTTAGACCAAGCACAAGTTTTTGGAGGATAGTGTAGATAAATAGTCCAAGTCTCTGTCTGGTTTTTGTATACTAGAAAATGCGTCTGTCAATCATGGCCTTTAGATATAAACATAATTTCCGTATTCAGTTGGAGAATGGAGTGCACCAGGAAAATAACCAGCTGCAAAGCACTGAAAGCCACATGGCATGGAAAAAAATCGTTTTCACTTCCAATCTGTCAGATTGACGGACCAGAAGGGGTATCAAATCCATCAGACCTGGCTGTGTATGTTTAGTGGTAATGGAACATGAGCCACATTTGGATCTCACCTGTTGGGAAACTCAGATGCAAACTTCCCTTCAGGATGGCTCAGTTTCACAAACACCAAAGCTCTGCACAGTGCAGAGACCCGAAGACATTTCTGCTGTTGCTCAGTGCAAGGATTGCACAGCTGGAATGGGCTTTAATGAACATTGTTTTCAGAACATCCTCCTCTGTAGGACTCTGTGTACTCTACCAGCAAAACAAAGCAACTAAGGGCTGCAAACCTGTGAGCGACAGTTTTGCATGTTCACTTGAGATACTTTGATCTTCACAAGGTGAGAAGTGGAAGTTTTGACCTCTGAAACTTGATGCACCCTCAATCAGCAGTTTTGTCTCTCCAGTTTGACCCTATCACATTGAAAAGAATGTATCAGGTGGATATGTGTTTTTACTGCAGCTTATCTTAACTGTTAAACGGCATGAGACCAGTTAACTCTGCACGGGGTTTTTTATTTTCTTTCTTTAAACAGTTGGCTCAGACATTTTCAGTTTAGTTGTTTCTATCTGATTGCAGATCAGATAGAATCACAGAATCACAGAATATTTGGATATCACAGAATCACAGAATATTTGGAGCTGGAAGGGACCCACAAGGATATCAGTCCAACTCCAGTGCCTGCACAGCACACCCCAACGATCCCACCATGTGCCTGAGAGTATTGTCCAAACACTCCTTGAGCTCTGTCAGGCTTGGGGCTGTGACCACTGCTCTGAGGAGTGGTTCTAGTGCCCAACCACCCTCTGGGGGAAGCACTTTTTCCCAATATTCAACCTAAATCTCCTCTGACACAACTTCATTCCCTCAGGTCCCGTCACTGGTCACAGAGAGCAGAGATCACTGCTGCCCCTCCACTGCACCTTGTGAGAAAGTAATATACAGTGATGAGGTCTGACTTCAGTCTCTCCTCTTCTCCAGGCTGAACACACCAAGTGACCTCAGCAGCTTCCCCTCAAGACCCTTCACCATCTTTGTTGCCCTATCCATCTCATTCCATTAAATCCACGTAATTAAGCGATCCTGCACCTAAAACCAGTCTTTCAAAAATTACTTTCTAACTTCAGACAGGTAGCATATGCCCAAGGGCAGCAGCACTGCTAAGCCCTAGTCATCCAGCAGATAGCTGCAAAACCTGATTTGATGGTAGTGGAACACAAAATTAAACTGTTTCCCTCCTGCTGCTCATTCACTAATGTTGGGCAAAGCATCCTTGTCCTCCTTGTTGTCCTCCGTCTCTTTTGGGCTTTGTCTAGCTGGACTTTATACAGAAAGGTTCCCTGTGATGTTTTTGGGGCATTCCTCATGCTTGGCAGGCAAAAGGGACTGTCCCTGCCAGTCCTGTGCATCTGAGTGTCCCCAAATCATCTAGAATGACAATGAATTGTGGCATTTCAATAATTACTTTTTGCCCTCCATTGAGTGCAATATTTGACAAAGGATCCATTCAGTTCTGGTTTTTATAAAACTGGTGGGTTTTAGCATATTGATGTCAAATTTTCCAAAACCAGAGGTCCTCTAAGAGGACATGAGAAATGCACATATACCCAACTATGACCATGCTAACATTGGCAAAAATTAAGTTACTCTTTTGTAACTTGTTTCTCCTGTTAATGCTGAAGACAATACCTCTAGCAGCTCCTAGCTGGGAGAAGTTGGGGAAACCTAGCTCAGATATCTGTCCCTAGCTAGGAAATCTGCAGAGGTCTGTAGATGAACCATATTCCCAGCTGATACAAAGCAAGGAATTTTCATTGCTGCCTATCATCATCCTACCTTGCCACTCACATCAAGTGCTTCATCTCAGGGGACAATAACAGTGAAAGCAGGTGCTGATATCACAAAGCATTCAATATCTTGACTGAAAATCCCAGACATGGACCTACTGGAGTGAGTTCAGAGGAGCCAAGAAGATGCTCAGAGGGCTGGAGCACCTCTGCTATGGAGCCAGGTTGGGAGAGCTGGAGGTGTTCGGAGAAGAGAAGAGGATGCTCCAAGGAGACAGCAGAGCCCCTTCCAGTGCCTAAAGGGGTTCCAAGAGAGCTGGAGAGGGACTTGGGGGCATGAAGTGAAGTGACAGGACAAGGAGGAATGGCTGAGGACATTCTGACTGTTTCAGGAGCTGGGACAGGGCTTAAACCAATGTCTGTACTTAAGGTTGAGACTTAAATTTTACCTTGCCAGGTGCTCTTGGCCTCCTTGTTGCTTATTGTCTTGACCTGTAAAATTTTCCTGCCCTTTTTTGAAGGCAATAAAACAATTGCAATATGGAAGAATGAAGATGGGTCTGACCAGCACCTTCCCATAACCAGCATTGCTGCACCTGCTGACATGACTTTCTTCACTCAAACATTCACATAGAGCATTGTGGTCCCTGTCCCTTAATTTCCAAAAAAGTCTTTGCTTGTCCACAGCTGTTGGTGTAAAAACCAACCATAACCATATTAGGACCAGGGGTCAGCCTGCAGCTAGCAGCAACACAGCTGAGTGCTGACACCCTGTCTTCTGTGACAAAGGCTTCTTCCCTCCCTCAGATAACCATGATGGGTTTATTTATGAATAAGCAATTTTCAGAGGAGGAGAAGCTCAAGCTCAGCTCTTTGGGGACACAGGAATTCATGCTAAATGGGACCCTTCCCATGACTTCTAGTGCAAATGAAACAGTTGAAGTGCCTGGAGATGTCCATGCTTGTCAGATACTAATAGTTTTAAGTAAGTGACGACCCTTGTGTGACTTGGGGAAGCCTTGGCCAAATCCTTACATGTTTCAGAATCATTCAGGCCTTGATCTGACAGTCACTAATTGGAATAGTCTTTCTGGCAGACTAAATATTTGCAGATTCCCTTTCCCCAATGGTGCAGGCAAGTGCTGGAGTCTCAGTACTGACATCCTCCTGGCACTGTGTCCTGGGTACTGTCCCCAGGGGAGGCAGAACTGCACTTGGACATTATCTGGATTTGATTAGCATCAGATCTTCTGGCACTTGTCCCAGTCTTCCTCTCTGCTATTCCATTTTTCTATTATCCTTCTTTTTTTTTTCTTTTTTTTTCTTTAATAGAAGGAATATTTTTTATCAGTAGCAGATTTTGAGGGAGACTGAGCATGTCAGGAGTCACATACAAGATTCAAGGCAATGCTGAGTTTGGTAACTTTTTCAGGGTTACTTCTTTTTCCCAGAGGGAAGTTATTGTGACTTAACTGTGGCTAAGACTTCAGGGTAACATAGCTGCTAGGCACAGCTTTGGGTTGAAGTAATCAGCTCCATAGGAAGGTGCTACTGGAATGACAGAGATGTTGTTAGACTCAAAGTAATTGCTTAATTCCCCATTTCACAGCTTTTGCTGCTGCAGCTCCCTGAACAAAAATCAGAACTAATCCATCCTTTTCCCACCCTTTCATCTGCACTTCTTGCATATCTATGAGTTTTCCCCTCTATAATAATGTAGGAAAGGCTGCACCGGGTTAGTCTCCCTGTCCTACCCCTGAGAACATGCAAGAACTCATGGAAAGTATGATCAAGCCTGAATAGAGTAAGGCCTAGTTTGGTTTTGCCTTCATTTTGATCCAGGGCCTTAAAAGACATTTATTTTCCACTCTACTTCCATTGGTGGCATTTTTCTGAAGCATTAGACTCAACATCTGAAGAAATGGCAGTGGCACATGGTGTGATTTGGGGGATGTCCTGTGCAGGGCCAAGAGTTGGATGTGGGTAATCCTTGTGAGTCCTTTCCACCTCAAGATATTCAATGATTCTATGATTTTATGCTGTAAGAAATGTAATGGAGAATCCCAAAGGCTCCTTCGTGTCAGCAGCCACATGGGTGAGTTGCTTTTTGCCCCTATCAAGCAGGGCACACAGCACAGTTTGTTCCATATCTCTTTTCCACCACTACAATACTTCCCAAAACTGTGTCTGAACTATTTCACAGGATGCCGAGGGCAAAATACAAATGCACAATATCACCAGAAACAAAGTGAAGTGGCTTTGTTTCCATTTGCTCTCTCAACTCAAGTGCATGAGTGCTTCTGGCATTTCTCTATTCAGAGATGTTAAGAGTGGCAGAAACCACCCAACTCCTAATTTGAACTCCTGCACAGCATAAAACAGACTCTTTCACCTCAAAACTGGATTTAGCCCAGTGACTTGGATTTGTTTAAAGTATATTTTCCTGAAGGCACCCTAATGATTGGCCAACACTTTAACCATTCCTTGCTAGATCACCCCAGGCTGTCAACCTCCCCCTTCAATTTACAAGGCTCACTTGCTTGTTTTTTTGGCTTTGGCTCCCAGCTGTTGGCTCTTGCTGTTTTTTTTAGAGCCCTGTATTATCCCCTTGTGTTAAGCTACTATGATTGTAGCTCTTGCTGGAAGTGGTTTTCTCCTCTGGACTTATGACAGCACTTACCCCGTATCTATGCACAATTAAGAGAGTTCTCATAACCAGAAAAATGGGGTAAGTTTGTACCAGTCCAGCCCAGAACTTGGCAGAAGAGATGTCCTCTTTTTCCCAGGTCATCTTGTTCTATCCCCTTGCCATGGCCAGGAACACCTTCACCAGACCAGGTTCTCTGGCAATGACACAGCCTCCCTGGGCAACCTGTACCAGTGCCTTGCCATGCTCACGGGGAACAATTTCTTCCTAATATCTGATCTAAACCTGCTCTCTCTCTGTTTGAGCCATTCCCCAATTTTCCTGTCACTACATGCCCTTGTCCAAAGTCCCTCTCCAGGTCTCCTGGAGCCCTGTTAGGTCTCAACTCATCAGCTGTGCTGCAGTGACACCCCAGACAGCCAGGCAATTTTGTTGATGGTCAGACAAGGGTAGGAGATGTCAATGGGGTTTCTGAGCACCAGTAGCCCCATGGTTCCACCTCACAGTCTGCCTGACATCCCTGTACTGAGGAGACTTCCTCTGTCCTTTTCACCATCCTTCCTCTCAGCTGCACCTCCAGTGTCATCCAAAGTTTATTGAAGGCTTTGGATTGTTGATGGTTTCAGCTCAGGCTTGTAGGGTGTGCTTTTCACTTCCAAACACAGCTATTCCCATTTAGACACAGCTGAAAGCTCCTGGCACCCATGTCCTGCAGCAAAAACTACCACCAGGGACTTCACACTTTGAGTACAGGCCATCATCTGGGTGAATGTATCTCCATGCAAACTGCATTAGCACCTTGTCCTTGCTCAGCTTTAGCCCTGATCAGTTCAGTGGAGTGGCTGTGCTGGTCAGGACTTAAGGTGGTCAAGGTTTCTGGGGGCTCACCTACAGCTCTGCACCCTCCTCTCTCCTGTCATGCACACACAGACACACATGTGTACACAGAGCCATGTGCATTGTTGGCTTTGTTTCAACAAGCAAAAAATAAGTCAGAACCTCTGGCTTAATCTGCAGGGATAGTGTTCCTGAATTAATAAGTCACTGATATCTAATTCACCTCCCTGTCCTCATAATTTTTAATAATAATAATTCCCCCTTTGCCTATAACCAAAGCAATAAAAAGGGGAAAAAATAAAATAGAAAATTCCTGAACAATGCTTTTTATTTTTCTATTGTATTTTTTGCTCCTCACATCAATAAGTGAAGTACTTCCACACTCTTCAAATTAAAACAATCCAGACAAACAATATGTAGAGCTCTGTCCTGTTTCCTCCTGCAATTATTCCTAATGTTTGGCCTCAGATCAGAGGCAGCAGAAAACTCTATAAATACAACAGCAGAGCAGAGAGCTATTTCCAACAGAAATGCCTCCCAAATCATGTCAGGAATTTATGAGGCTGAGAACAGGCCAAGATTGAAATATGTTCTGGATCAAATGGCATTGCATAGGTGGCTCTGAGCAGCTTGGCAGTGAGGGGATGAAGGAGGAATCCTCCAGATGGAGGAGTGCAGGGCTATTTATTGATTTTAAAAAATAATAAATTCAAGCTGAGAGTGACAAGAAAAGACATTGGTATTTTCAAACTCAGCCTCTGCCAGACAGAGCCAGCAAGGAAAAAGCCTTAACAAGTCTAGACTCTTCTGTATCCCTGTGTGTATGTGTGTGCGTGTTATTCTTAATGCTAAATCTCTCTAGCTCTTTGTGCCTGGTACATAGGGAGAAGCAATATCTATATTTCTACTTTTTCCCCTCTAAATCCTGTTGTCCTGGGGTTTTGCCTTCAGATTTGGAGCCTCCTCTCATTGTAAACCATTTGGGGAAGGAGCTTTCCACTGGGTTTTGTCCTCCCATCAAATGGAAAGTCAAATATTTTGCCCATCTGAAGCCACAGCAGGTTAGACAGTTTCCTCTGTGCAAGATCAGCCTCCTACACCACAATAAACAAGGTAAGGGAGAGAGAACCACGGGGAGGTGAGCTGACATGCTGTCTCCACTCACCAGCTCTGAAGGCACAGCACTGAGATATGTTGAAAACTGCAAAAGAAGCCCCAAATATATCTATTTTCTTTCACTGCACTTGCAGAGACTCAGTATTAGACCTTTCCACCCCATTTTCCTGAACCATGAGATAACCAGTGCTGCAAGTCACACATCTCACTTGTGCACCAGTTCAGACCAACACTTTCTTTAATAAACAGATTTAACATACAGTAACTGCACTGCCTTAGACCAGGATTTCCCAGGGATAAATCCTGGTTTGCAGTTTAACAGGGGTTTTGGGCAGTTACACCTCTGCTGGGTTTGGCTGGGATTGAGTTAATTTTCTTCATAGAAGCATAGAGACCAAAATGCTCCTTCTGTGAGGGTGGTGAAGCACTGGCACAGGTTGCCCAGAGAAGCTGTGGAAGTGTTCAAGGTCAGATTGGACAAGACTTGGAGCAACTTGATCTGATGGAAAGTGTCCCTGTCTGTGGCAGGGGGATTTGAACTAGAAGATTGCAATGCATTAGTTTGCTCACTTTTACCCTTCCACTTGTCTCTCCTACCCCACTGGCTGTGTGGTGCTTACTTGCTGGATGAGGCTAAACCACAAAACAAGTTTTGTGACTCTCAGCCAAACTCCATGAACACCAGGCTTATGATGGACCTGTAACATCCCCAAAGGTCTCAGTTAATACTTTGCACTAACACCACTCCCAGATGTCAAACCCAAAGTAGCACCACGTGGTTGAACTCATGCACACACAGGAACACCTCCCACCAGACCAGGTTGCTCAAGGCTTTATCCAACCTGGCTTTGAACACTGCCAGGGTTGGGGCAGTCACAGCCTCCCTGGGCAACCTGTGCCAGTGTCTCACCATCCTCACAGTAAAAATCTTCTTCCTAATATCTAATCAAAATTTCCTCTCTTTCAATTTATACCCATTACTTCTTGTCCTATCACTACAATTCCTAACCAAGGGTCCCTCTCCAGGGATAAATGAGGATATCCTACAAAGCCATTGGGAAGTGCCTATAGAAGTGAGCAAGGCTTTGAGCTAGAATGTTTAATGAAGAGAGATAAGCAACAGAAAAGAGAATACCAGCTAAAGCAGCCTGTATCTTTGGGGGTATTTTCTGACTCCAGCTGGGTAGGACAATATCTGTTTATACAGGGTCTAATGCAATCGTTCTTTTAGCATTATTTTTTAAGGACAAGGTTCTGTCTAGGGAAGACCTTTTCAAGTAACTCTCCTCAGCATGTGAAGGTTTAATAGAGTTCTGCTGTGGAGGCAGATGAAGGCAATTTAAGGGCAAGATGTTGCCCCTACTCACACACAGCCTGCAGGGCTGTGCTCTATGCTCACAACTTCTCCAGCCCCTCTGCACATAAGCTGCAAATCTTTAGCCTTCTTGGCTCTCCCTCACTGATGTGTAACTTAAACCCTCATCTGTGTGACCCCTGACTTTTGCCTCAAACCTTACAACTTGTATATCATTCTTGACTTCCTGTCCCATCATTCCTGGGCCTCCTTTGTCCTTTTCCATCAGCTTCACTGAAGGTGGTGTTCCCATCTTTTTCCAATATTCTTCCACCCAGCTTTCTCATTCCTGAGGCTGATCCATAAAGCATAACGTTCCTCTTCATGTGTCTGCCAGGTAGGTCTTTATTAGTTTTCGTCTATGAATTGGATCATTGTTTGGATCATTGTGTGACTATGTCCTGGACAATAACAAGATTCTGTGCATTCACTAGTGTTCCCATCATAATTTCCAGGACTGAAATATCCCCAATTAAAAGAAAGCAAGAAAAAAAAAGAGAAGAAACAGAAACCCTTCATTCTTTTCTTGCAAAAACGATCTCATCAATGAAACAACGCTCCCAAAATTTGCCTTCAAATGTTATAGCCCAAGTGCAACAGATTTTGTCACCTTTAATGTGTTTTTTTTTATGGCTGTTTGCTTCACCACTCATCAATATTTGCATAATAAAGTATTTTTGATGCTGGAATGCAGTCATGTCTTTGGAAAGAAGCCCTGGCTCTGTTGGGAATGCCTCTTAGAATGAAAGAAATATCTAAACTTTGCTCATTTGTGCAGGGATTTCCCTTTCAGAAACTTGGCTGGTCTTGGTGGAATAACAGCTAAAAGTGACATTGTGCCCTGGTATTTTCTCCTTTCCCTTTGTGCTTCAGAGGTCAAGATTGCATAAGCTGCAGCTCTGCTAAACTGGAGGAGAAGCTGATAATCACTGTAAAGGCACAATGGAACTGTACTGCATCCAGTTCTGGTGTCCCCAGCATAAGGACATGGAACTGTCAGAACAAGCCCAGAGGAGGCCATGAAGCTGAGAAGCAGCCCCTTCCCTATGAAGACAGGCTGAGAAAGTTGGGGCTGTTCGCACAGTGCACTCCAAAACTGATGTGTGGACAGTCTCTTCAAAACTATTAACTAGTAAAGATTTTTCAATATATTTTCAAATATAAAATACACATTCTCCCTCCTCAAATCAGTCTTCCTTTGTATCGATCACACAGCTCAAGGCTAATGGTAGACACTAAAGGTGCTAAGAACATATCTGTCTTAGTACAGGTTCAAAATGCTGTTAATATTGTATGAGAATAAGAGACAATCCTTTCATATAATTTAGCTTGATTCCTTTTACCCCAGTGTGTTATTGATGAATGTCAGTATCAGCTTGCTCTCAGTGGCTATGTACTGAACTTGCTCCAGGAGCACACGAATCCCATGAAAATCCTTGTAATTCAGTTAGAGAGCAGTTAGCAACTAGCAATCTAGCATCCTCTGAAGGAAAGGCATCATGAAAATATTGCAAGCTGCAGGGGAATGTGGAAAAATCAAAAATGACAATCAACTGAGAAGAAAAAAAAAAGATAGCTGTAGATTTTAACAGTAATGAGGCCCATATGGTTTTTGAATTGATTAAGAATCAATATTTCATACAAATGGAATTGCTACTAAATCTAAGAGAAAGACAACTCAGCCAAGACATCATTGATCAGCTTTGTGAAGTATGTGTTTATGCACTTTTGGAACAGGTTGCCCAAGGAGGTTGTGAATGCCCCAACATTAATAGTGTTCAAAGCCAGTTTGGATAAAGCCTTAAACAACCTGGTGTGGTGGGAGGTGTCCTGCCCATAGCATGGGATTGGGACTGGATGATCTCTAAGATCCCTTCCAACCCCTTAACATACTATGAAACTATGAAGAGAAGATGCATCTGGATTTTTGTAGGGGAAGCAGCTGTGGAATCTGGTTTGAATAAGTAGGATTTGGGGAAATTCCTAAAAGCTGGGAATATGTGTGGTATTTCTGAAGTGCAACATACCTGGCAGATAGAGCATGAACATCAGTGTTTATTAGAGTAATAACACACATGACCTCTTCTCCATTATTTTCTGAAGCCATATCAAGCCTCTTGTATTGTTTGACTGAAGCACAGCATTCCAGCCCTTGAGGATGAACTCAGCTGGGAACCCTCCTTGTTTGCCCTACCTGACCTGGGATCTCCAGAGAAACTTCACACAAAGATGCCTGAAGATAAAATATGAGGACAGTTCATAGAATCATAGAATCATCAAGGCTGGAGGCAACCTCTAAGATCATTGAGTCCAACCATTAACCTGCCACTCAGCTGTAACCCCTAAACAATATCATCCAGCACCAAATTCAGACACCTTTTGAACTCTTCCAGAGATGGTGATTCCACCACCTCCCTGGGCAATCTATTCCAGTGCCTGAGCACCCCAACAATTCAAATTTTTTTCTTAATGTCTAATCTAAATCTCCTCTGTCTCAGCTTATGACTGTTCTCTCTAGTCCTCTCACTGCAGGCATGGCAGGAGACACCATCCCCCACCTCTCTACAAACCATTTCAGGTAGTTGTAGAGAGTGATGAGGTCACCCCTGAGCTGCCTCTTCTCAAGGCTAAACAAACCCTGTTCCCTCAGCCCTTTCCTGTTTTCCAGACCTTTTATGAGCCTTTCTGCCCTTTGCTGGACTTGCTTCAGTGCCTCAATGTCCTTTCTAAAGTGAAGGGCCCAAAACTGAACACAGTACTCGAGGTGTGGCCTCATCAATGCCAAGTACAAGGGGATGATTCCCTGGTCCTGCTGGCCACACTATTCTTGTTACAGACCAAGATGTCATTGGCCTTCTCGAGCCCTGTGCACACTGTTGGCTCATACTGAGCCACTGTTCACCAGCACTCCAAGTCACTTAGTGACCAACAACACTCAAGTCACTCCTCCTCCAGCCTGTAGTGCTGCATGGGGTTATTGTGTCCCAAGTGCAGGAGCAGCACTTTGCCTATTGAACCTCATCAGGCTGTCCTCAGCCCACTGATGAAGTCGGTTCAGGTCTCTCTGTAGAGCTTTCCTACCCTCTGGCAGACCAACACTCCCATCCAACTTAGTGCCATCTGCAAATTTACTGAGGGTGCACTCCATTCCCATGTCCAGATGTTAAATAGCACTGGCCCTAATACTGAGCCCTGGGGAACACCACTAGTGACTGGCTGCCAAGTGGATTTAGCTCCATTAACCACAACCCTCTGGGCCATCCAGCCATTATTTTACTCCTCCAAGAGTCCACCCATCCAAGCCATGAGCAGCCAGTTTTTCTAGACGTATGCT
>NW_008670749.1:1618-3864 GCF_000695815.1 Acanthisitta chloris | reverse complement strand
GTCAGTTCAGGTCTCTCTGTAGAGCTTTCCTACCCGCAGGTGGATCGGCAATCTCACTCAACGTAGTGTTGTCTGCTGACTTACTGAGGGTGCACTCAATCCACATCATCAATAAAGATGTTAAATAGGACTGGTCCCAGTACTGAGCCCTGGGGAACACCACTGGTGACTGACCACCAATTGGATTTATCTCCATTAACCAAAATTCTCTGGGCCCAGCTATCCAGTCAGCTTTTTATCCATTGAAGAGTTCACCCATCCAAGCCACAATCAGTTTTTCTAGAAGTATGCTGTGGGAGACAGTGTCAAACACCTTACTGAAATCCAGATAGACCATGTCCACAGCCTTCCCTTCATTCACTGAGCGGGTCACTTTGTCATAGAAGGAGATCAGGTTGGTCAAGCAGGACCTTCCTTTCATAAGCCCATGTTGGTTGGACTTTATCCCCTGGTTGCCCTGCATGTGCCATGTGATGGCACTCAGGATGATCTCCTCCATGACCTTGCTTGGAAGTGAGGGTAGGCTTACAGGCCTGTAGTTCCCTGGACCCTCTTTCTGACCCTTCTTATAGATGGATGTCATGTTTGCTAATTTCCATGGTCAAAGAACCCAAAGTTCCACCTGTGCCACCAGACCCATAGCCATGTATTTATCAGTCTAGCCCTTGTATTACTGACAGTACTTTCCCCTAATACTAAAGGAATTGAGGAGAATACAATCTGTGCCTCAACTCCTTTAACTAAAGTCTCTTTTAACTGCTCTAGGACTTCTTTTTAGAATATCATCTCCACTTACCTGGAACACTAATAAGGGGCAGTAATCAGAGGGCTGCACTAAGTCAGGAAGTCTCCTGGTTACATCCCTTACCCAGACCCCAGGGAGGCAGCTGACTTCCCTGTGGATGGTGCCTGGTCTACATATTGGGCTCTCTATTCCCCTCAGCAGGGAATCCCCTATAATAATCACCCTTCCTTTCTCCTTTTTGCAGCTAATTGTAACTTGCCTGGTTGGTTGTTTTGGTTTAGGTGGCATCCTGGGTGGTCTTTCATCAGGACCATTATTATCCCAGTCATCTATTTCCAGCACCTCATATCTATTGTGTAGGGGGATGTGTGAAAGGGAGGGAGGCCAGGAGGGGATACTCCTGCCACCCCAAGCAGGGACCTGTCTCCATTCCTCCTCATGTCCTAGATTCCTTTCTGCTTGCTGTGAAGGGAGTTGAGGATCCTTCACCACTTGAGATGCATCTGCCTGCTGCAGGAAGAGAACAGCTCCACCAGCCAATCTCTTCCTCTGATGCCCTAATGCTCCATAGCCTCTTCACCTCATCTTTGAGCTGTACCATCAAGCAGAGCAGATCAACCATCTGCTTGCACCTCACACAGGTGCTATCCCTGCTACAGTCCGATGCCATCCCAGATTCCTGCACTCCCTGCAGCCCAATACCTGGATCCCCACATTTTTCTGTGGTAGTTCCGTTTGACTTGCCAAGTTTTTTGTGACACCTGCAGAGGTTTCAGTGCCCTGCTGAGTGGAAACCATATCTGACATCTCCTCCTGAGCTGATCTGCTGATCTGCTGGGAGTAAGACTGTGCCTTCCTGCTTGCCCTACCTGCACGAACTGCTGTGCAAACTGTTGTGTCACATCCTTCTGATGCACCCTGTCCTGTTTGCCCACCCTATTCACCGCGCTCTGGTCTCTCGTGCTGCCTGGAGCTGTTTAAATCTCCTGCGGCTCCTGATTCCCCCCCTGCTTGCCTGATTGGCTGCTCAGAGTTTCCAGGTCCAGACAGGGCTCTGGGCTGCTGCTCATAAGTCCCTGAGATCAGGAACCGCTGTACAGCCTGACCCAAAATTCACCCCCCGGACTGACCTCAGTCACTGCTGCTGTCTATCTGTCAGCTACGCCAACAGTTGCCTCCTTTGTGGTGGGTCAGATGCAAGTTCGAGTCATCTTGTCCCAACACTTGCAGAAATGGGACAGTGGTGTTCTTCTGCTCTCAGGGATGAAGGAAAAGGCTCATGAAGCTGACTGAGCAAAAGATGAGTTGTTGGTCATACCAGGCTGGTTCTTCCAGAACAACACCAGGACCATTGTGTCAAGAGGTGCAAATTCATCAAGTCAAAGCCTGTATTGCTTTTTCAGCTTTCAGTAAGTTGCTCCTTAAGCAAACAGAGCCCAAAGTGTGTCTGTGTGCTGGTTTGGGCTGAAGTAGAATTAACTTTCTACACAGTGGCTAGTAT
>NW_008670749.1:0-1526 GCF_000695815.1 Acanthisitta chloris | reverse complement strand
TACTGCCACACTGGCAAGGAAGTTGGGGATGCATGGGAGATTGGGAGGAGACACAGCTGGGACAGGTGACCCAAACAGACCAAAGGGATATTCCATACCATATGACATCATGCTCAGTATATAAGGTGGGAGGAAGAAGGAGGAAGGGGGGACATCTGGAGTGATGGCGTTTGTCTTCCCAAGGAACCGTTACGTGTGATGGGCCCTGCTCTCCTGGAGATGCTGAACACCTCCTGTCTGTGGGAAGCAGTGAATTAATTCCTTGTTTTGCTTTGCTTGTGTGTATGGCTTTTGCTTTCTCCATTAAACTGTCTTTATCTCAACCCATGGCTTTTCTAGCTTTTACCCTTCTGATTCTCTCCCCCATCCTGTTGGTGGGGGAGTGTGTGAGTGGCTGCGTGGGTCTTGGCTGCTGCCTGGGGTTAAACCACGACAGTATGTTATCATACAAAGCCATTGCCTGAGGCTCCTACTTGCCTACCTGCCTCTTCCTCCGTAGTCAAGTGACTCATCTTCCTGTAGATCACATCCAGGCTGTCAAACTGATTTAGGTTACAAGCACTTTGACAGAAGTGACATATATAATAAGATATCCATGCTCATGATGCATGAGGCCTAGAGGTTTGTTCTAATACCTGCAGCAATGGCAAGATTGTCCTGGAATGTACAACACATGCATGCAGGATTAAAGATGAGCTGGGTTTGCTTTCTGAAAGAGCAGTCTGCATCTATTGCCCCTTTGTGGAAATGAAACCCACCATCTGTGAATAGCTGGATGCTGGGGCTCAAAGCCACCACCCAGTTATGGCAGCCCTTGTGGCATTGCCACATGTTGGCTGAGGTCTAGTAACTATCCCAGTGTATACTCTCCATGCAAGGCAAGAAGAAGTTGGACACTTCTGCACAGTATAATAGTATGTTAAGGGGTTGGAATAAACTTAGAGATCATCTAGTCCCAACCCCCTGCCATGGGCAGGGACACCTCCTTCCAAAGCAGGTTGCTCCATCCAACCTGGCTTTGAACACTGCCAGGCTTGGGGCAGCCACAACCTCCCTGGGCAACCTGTGCCAGTGTCTCATCACCCTCACAGAAAAGAATTTTTTCCTATATCTAATCTAAATTTCCCCTCTTTCCATTTGTCCCTATTACTCCTTGTCCTGTCACTACAGTTCCTAACAAAGAGTCCCATAGTAAGCTGAGTTGATGTGAACGACCTCACATTTGGCTGCTATGGCTTCCCTTGCATTTGATAACCCTCTTAACCAACTCTGTTGTGCTGAGGACTTCACCAGAGGGATTTATGGAGACGTAATGGGTTTTGAGTGACATATCAAAGGAAGATGTCTTGGTGCCACAACTTCTATCACACAAAAATGAGCTAGGAAGTCATAGAATCATAGAATTTAAGGGTTGGAATGGACCTTACAGATCACCTAGTCCCAACCCTCCCTGCCCTGGGCAGGGACACCTCCTCACTAGATCAGGTTGCTCAAGACCTCATCTGGCCTGGTCTTGAGCACCAGAT
>NW_008670748.1:0-404 GCF_000695815.1 Acanthisitta chloris | reverse complement strand
ACACAGACAATTCCTGGAAACACAAAGTCCATTCCTGGAAGCACAATGCCCATTCAATCATGGGCTTTTTTTTTCACTCACATGTGATTTTTTCAATCACACAGACCATTTTATCATGGGCTTTTTCATTTTATGACCCCAGCTGTTGTTTGAAATGCTTCAGCAGTTGCCTTGTAGGTCTTTTGCACTCGTTCACTAATGATTATATGCATGAAGAAATGTTCCGGACATGTTCAGTAAGCACATAATAATGCATGCAAACACCCTTCTCCACATCACACAACCTCCATGAGAAAGCAGTGCACACAAACGAAGAGCACAACTTGCAGTGCAATAAAGTTTCCAGTTTGGAATAAGCAGATGTTGCAGATTTAGTAATTTAGCATTTTGTCCTCCAACTGCTG
>NW_008670747.1:2435-24023 GCF_000695815.1 Acanthisitta chloris | reverse complement strand
GAGCGCAGCCTTTCCGATGGCGCATCCCTGCGGCGCTCGCCGGGGCCGCTGCCGCCGCAGCCACCCCGTGCGGCTCCAGCCGCTTCCACAAAGAAGCGTGTCAGAATGAGCCCGCGCCTTCCAGCTTGCCCAGCCGTCGTGCAGGCTGCGGATAATAATTTCATAGTTTGCCTCTCAGCTGAGCTGGAAGCACCGTGAACCGCCTAGAAATCCGGAGCGGCGTGTGCAGCTTCTCTTGTATTCGTGGACGCGAGGTAGTGGCACAAGCATCTCACAAGCTTATGTGTCCGGACAAAACGTTTTTAAGGAGAAGCAACAAGGGCAAAAGCTTTTTCAGGGCCTGTATCTTTTGCATATGCTAGGGCGTTCAAAGAATGCTGCTCAAGCTGTGAGTGAAGGGCAGGTCATACTTTGTTTTCCTGACAAGTGCAACCATTAAGTTCTGTCCCAGTGAAACCATGCCCTGTTCTGCAGGGACTTGGTATTTCAGTTGTACAGTACAAGTGTGTGTTGGGATGGAAGGGGCAGTTATCCATTGCAATTTTACCTCACATTTTTGCAGTGATTTTTAATTCATGATCCATGCACATAGTAAAAGCAAATCAGATAGGGTACAGTGACAACAGATTATTTTTTGCATCCCTTCGTAGCAGTCAGGCTTGTAGGCACACACAGGAGGAGATTCTCAAGCTCTCATGAAACTTTGTTCCTACAGAATTATAAGATGTCATGGATTGGGAAACTTCGTGACCCTTAAAAAAATTTTGCCAAAGTTATCTTTAGTTGTGCTTATTTTTGTGAATGCTGTACAGAGGGAAGTTTTCCTAGTTTACCCAATACTGTTAAAAAAGCTATTATGATATGTAGATTTAGTGGTGTCTGATCCCACGAAGCATGTGAGGGAAGGCTTTCCAAGCAGTTACAACTTTACATCTATAAGGTACCACAAAAAAAGTGTTAACAAGTTGCTCTTAATTATAACTCTGCTGGTTTTGAGAATCTGACCGCTCTGTCGTGTTCATGTGAGCTGCTGAACAGTCAGATCTTTGTAAATACAGTCTTCAGATGGAATTACAACTGTGACTCTGTAATCTTATGTGAAAACTATAATCTTCTGTTAAGTGGTGGAAAAGTCATCTCTCTCCTCATAACCAATACGTGGTTGGCTACATTTTTTACTCAGTGCTGTGCAGAAGATCAAAGCTTTTTGGATAGAGCTGTATAAATTCTGTGACAAAGCTCAAGAGGATCTTAAATATTTAAGCTATGAGTATGTCTGTGTTTAAAGCTGAAGACCTTGTAAACTCTCGCCCTTTTCGTGAAAATACCTTCCTCCGTGCCACAAGCATTGTGAGTTTCACTCCAGTGTTACATGCCCAGATAGCATGAACTGGTATGTGCTGGCCGAGCCCAGATGAGAACATAGGCTGGAGCAGCTGCCATGATGCCTTATAGCCATAAGAGTTAGGAATCTCAGCAGGGTGATGCTTGGGTGGCCCTAAACTTGCTCTCAGACTTCCCTTCAAAACTCCCTGAGCCATTGAGAAGACCCACAGAGGAAGCCTTTGCTGTACGACTTGTGCTGCTGATGCCAGTAGAAGCTCTGAAAGTGAGAAGATCCTGGTGCTTTTGTCTGAGGGCAGTTTCCAGGGAAGCTTCTTCAGTGCATTGCAAATTTATTCATTGAGAATATTCTAACTCGTGATGAATCTTTCTGTAATTTATGTTTTGCATATATGATTAAGCAGCATTGGCCAAAAGCCTGGTGACAGCACAGGGCTCTGGAATGTCTCCCTGTTGCCTGGGCAGTTTATTCACATTAGCTTACTTCCGTGAGCATAATCGCTCCTTTTAAAGTCCTCCTGAGCTCAGGAGTGCCGCTGCTGTTGAGCAAGCTGAAATTATACACGCTGCAGAAGGAAAGATGGGTATGTTGCAACTTAACCTCTCTTTTGGAGGAATTGAAAAGATTTTGCCCCAGCCCTAATTTCTACATTAAAGAGATTGAAAATTGTCATTACGTGCCTTATTCAAAAGGGAAACAGCACCTCGTTAGAAAACACATTATTAACTCCATGATGTCTTTGCCCTGTTACGCCTAAAGAACCACAGCGTTTGGAGGAGACTTGCTGACCAAGTGGAGTCTTAGTTGGGTGTTGTTGCTTATGCTCCAAATCGGAAGTAGTGATCAAAAGGCTTTCCCTTTCCCCTACAAACACTTAAACTGTGTTTTAGTCATGGTGAGGAACCTGGGTGTTGTTTATTAACGTAGCACTCGAACAAAGAGGCAGCAGTTGATCCTGTCCTTGAGACAGAGCTGCCACTGAAGAGCAGAAGGTTTCAGTGCCTCAGGCCCCTGAGAATGGAGGTAAGATCCTTTACTTTGCAGCCAGTTTGTTTCTGTTGTGGCATAAGAGTTAAGGGCTAGGAACAAGCTCCATCAGAAATTGGCGTTGGCGGGTCAGCAGGGCTCCCTGCTGGCTAAGGGACAGATGCTGAACATGAGCAGCGATACTGACTGCTGGCAGAACACCCCAAAGCCAGCACAAATGTCTCAGGAAAAAGCTGACATCAGGGAGTGGAAAGCTGTGCTACTTCTTCCATAACGGAAGGCAAGAAGGGGAGGAAGAAAAAAACCCACTCATTGTGTTAAGAGCAAAAAGCTCAGGACTCTTTTAGGCAGGAAAAATCCTGCTTCAATAACTCTTTTCCAAACTTCTGATAAAAAATCGCTGATGAAACTTCTCAGTGCTCAGTTGTCTCTGTGAAATCTGTGTTTGCACTAAAAAGACTTAAGAACCTTTTTAAGAATGAAGGTGCTTTGCCTCATTTTTGCAAGGAATGTCTAAGCTTTGGGTGTTACTTTAATAAAAATAATTCCTGATCTTTTTACAGGATAACTAAACTCTGGGCGTTACTTTAATAAAAATAACTTCAAACTCCAAGATTAACAGAATTGCTAAAAGGAGTTAGTTCTCAATGAGAAAAACAATAAATTGAATTCGGAATTTCTGAACCAAGCCCTTGAAGGCAATTTGTGGCAAAACTCCAGGAAAAGAAAAATAAATCTTATTTTTATAAAATAGCTATGTATCTTTTTCCTCAGTTATAGCTAGGTACTGCTTTGAAAAGTGATTCTCTCCTTTCAGAGGCCTAGGAATGAGATATTTTGGGAGAATTTGTTTTAATTTTAATCTAGAAGTAAAACGAATTTGTCCTAAAAAGAGACTGCTCAAATTTAGATTTTACTGAAACTGGAGTCCGAGAAAATACTTTACATTTGCATATCTGAAGAAGAACTTAGTTCCCAGGTCTGCGAAGCCTTCCCCTTCAGTTTCTGCCAGGCTGTCAGAACATTTGTGGTGTGGATCTATGCTTGCTTCTGAGAAAGACCGTGGGTTTGATAAGATTATCGAAACCTTTGTCTTTTTTTTTTGTAATGGAATAGAATGAGTATTTTGAAAAGACTGGACCAACAGGCAGGCTGTATTACTTTCCAAAATATCCTCTGGATCATCTTGGAAACATAGTTTGTAATATGCTCTTGACTGACAGCATAGGGTGTGAGGCATAAATTCCTGAGCAGGAAAGATGTATGTGGGTTGTGCAATGGGAGACTCCATGTGATGTCGTTATTTATGGTGCTTCTCTCAGATGTCTTTCTGGGACTCAAACAGCTGCTGTGAACTTTACCCAGCAGACTACTAGGTGTGTTTGAACAACTGTTTTGCTGTTGCTCAGATCACGATGTACACTCCAATAACGATATAGAGCCAAATTTTGTGGCACTGGTTGTATAAACAGAGCACAACTTGGGGAATCCTTTTCCTGATTGACGAAAAGCTTGAAGGGGAAAAAAGAATAACATCTTCCATGGCTTTGGTTGGTGGACATCAGGCAGTGATAATTGATGGCAACCCATTTCTTTATACTGTAATATGGAAGGAAGGGTGGACTGACTGAAGAGGAAGACTTGCTTTTTCTTTTCAGAGGGAAGGTCTGAAGAATAGAGGTACAGGTTTTTCAATCTTATCTCTTTTCTTCATGACTTTGTTAAATGGCAGCAACCATTGTTTGCAGGAACTTTTCCTTGTTTTGTTAAAGAGCTGTGGCTTGTCATGTGTTTTGATATGTGGCAGTGCCATTGTTAAACAGATCCAAATCTACAGTCAGATATGGCTTGGAATAATTGATGCTTTTAGGTCAACTAAATAACTGAGTTCACATGATCTGTGAGTGGCCAACAGATTTTTTTCTTAGGCAAAATATGTGCTGCTTGTATTCCACATTTATTTAAAGCTAATTTTATCACAACAGATTGAGAATTCTAGCAACCAAAAATACCTTAGTTAAGTCTGTTTAAAAATGTCCTTACCCAGACTCTGTTTCTGTGTGTGACAAACAGAAAGTATCACATCTTTTTGGCTTCATAGTCGGTATCGAGCTAAAAGTGGTGGAAGCATTGCATTCAAGGCCTCCAAGATTACTTTTGCCACTGCTGATGGGAGAATTGTTCTGTATCATTACTGTATTCTCTTTCAACCTCAGCACATTCTGAAATGCCAAAGGCAAACCACTCAGTGGCTGATCAGAGGTCCCGGAGATGCTGGTATGGCAGTGCTCTGAAACTTGTGGCTTGGACTGCTGTTTGATCATTGCCTAAGAGCATTGTAGAAGTACCTAGCTCAGTATATTGTCTTTACACATGTGAGAAAGAAGAACAGGAAAGTGTTTATGGCTTTTTAGAAAGAAACTATTAAAATCATTCTCTGAAACAGAGTTTCTAAGACTACTGTAACCATTAAAGAGTATGGAGAGGTCCTTGAGAAGTATGCAACGGGACAATTTAACTGCTGATATGAGACCGGTCATTGTATTGACTAAGCAGTCTATGATACTCAAATAGAGAAAAAAGTTGTATTTGTATTACTTAATGAGGTAACTGTTGACAAAGTGGTGCCTGTTACCAGTTCTGTTAGTGCTATTTTAATCATAAAGAGCTCCATTTGTTTATGGGCCATAAGATGGGACAGGCATTTTCTCTTGACCTGTTGCTTGCCTGAAGATCATTCTAAAGAGGAATGAAATGGCATAATATTCTTTTTGGTTGAAGCAAAGAGGTATTCTGTGGCCATAATTCACCAGTTCCAAGCCCTTAATCACAACATTTGCCGTGAAACAGTGATGGCATTGTGTGTGTTTCCCAGGTGCAGTAAAAACTATGTCATCTCCTTGGGGGGCCATCTTCCCATAAGATACTAGCCTTTCTCTCCTGAAGACTTTGGGATTAAGAACCTTTGGCTTGGGGTTCAAAGTTTTAGCTGAAGAGGCTGGAAGAAGGAAATGCAGCCCAAGAAATGACTGAAAGCAGGACTGTGTTTTGGGGAGATGAGAGGATCCAGAACTTCAAGTTTGCTGTAAGAGTCTCCCTTTCTTGTCTGCTGCTTGCATGCATCATTTGAATAATTTTTTTCACCAGACCTTTGGTGAATGAAGGTGTGGCTTTGTACCTTGATGCATCTTGCAAATGTTGCAAGAGCAGAAACAGCAGTGACTAATCACACTGGAGCTTTAGTTAAGTGCTTAGCATAATAATCATCATGAATATGTCATGAGCTCATCTGTAAGGAACAAAAGTAACAACACAGGCTAAAGTTAGGCACAGGGGAACCTGCAGCCCACAGGAACATCAGCCAAGACCAGAATGGGACTGGTGTTGCATGGTTGGACCCTGTTGGTCATTATTCAGGCACGGAGATGAGAGGGCAGTTCTTTGCTCAGAGGGAGAGAGGTTCCTGTACAGACCTTGAGAAGCCCAGTGTAGTGTGCTTGTCTGTTCTTTTATAACTAAATACCAGAATCCTGGGTGGCTTCAAAGAGCATAACACAGGGCAAAACAGTTTTTTTGTAAGGATGGCACCTCTGGAGTGGAAAACATTGGAAAATTGAGCTTGCAGAATCTAGAACAGGATAGGGCCTGCTGAAATCCTGGTGGAACTGCTAATTTTCCTTCAGATCTCAGAAATTTAGCCTAAAGAAATGTTACTAGGTATCTGATAAAAGTTGCTCAGTTGCCTAAAAGGTTCTCAGATTATGCTTCTGTTCTGTAACAGAGCATAGTATGGCCTGGAAGTTTATGGTCCAAGCCAGACAGGAGCTGTTGGAAGGCAAACAGAGGTGGTTAATAGCTGTGCTAGTTCCCATAGTGCAAGAACAAAGGGATATTTAAATGAAATTGAAAATCGGTACATTTGAAACTTGGCATAATTACACCACACGATATTGCCAAGGGCAAAAGTTTAGTCGGATTCCAAGCAGACCTGGACATTTATATATATAATGACAATGTCCAGAGTTGCAGTAAATAGGATTAAAAATAAATTAGGCATATAAACCTTCATGCTAATTGATGAGGTCAGGAAGGAGTTTCCCTTTTGGGTTAATTACATCATTGTTCACTACCTGAGCTGTTCCACCTTCTGAAGCATCTGGTCCCAATCACAGGAGGCAGGATTCTCACACGGATGGACCAGCAGTCTGACCTGCTGTGGCAGTGCTTAGCTTGCCCTACCTGGGTAGGATCTTGTTGAAAGGGTTTGAGAAGCATATATTTTTTTTTAGCATTTTCTGAGTTCGCCTGTGCTGCAGTGTATGTCCACTTTTCCAGTTTCTCATTGGTGAAACAGGACAACTGTTGTCCAAGTGCCTTTAAAGAATCCTGAGAAGTGCCTGCTGGCTGTCAGCAGCAGCCCACGTAGAGATGGAAGATGTGATAGGCACGGAAGGCATTGCTGTGTTGCTCCATAGATTCAAAAGTAGCTCTGTGAGCAGCTGAACTGTTGAAGATGAGACTTTCTTTGTTTCCATTTTCCCAACAGCACAGTGCCTGAGCAGCTTCTCACTGCCTTGTAGTTCTTGGGTATGTCTAATCAAAACATGCTGTCTTCCTGATGCCTGTGAACCAGACTTGTTACTCGGGGGGCTGCCTTGGCTATTTATTTTGCAAGTCTGTTGTAGGAATTGAGCACCTGTGAAATCTCTGTCCTTTTCTATGAGATGAGGCTGACATTAGCCATATAATTTACATTTCTGTGCACGGGACAGTCAGCGTAGTTGTATAGTAATTGTCTCCTTGGGAAACAAGGAACATTTCAGTCTTGCAATTGAGTTGCCATATTTTTCTCTCAAAGCAATTAGGTGCAAGTACAGTTACAGCAAATAATTGAGGCATGTGTGCCTTTAAAACATGCACTGTTTAATCTTTTAAGACTTTCCCCAAGGTATAACGGGAAAGGCTTCCTTGCCAAAATACTCTAATTGAGTTAACATTCTGGGAGGTTTCTGTGTTTTGTTACTGAGCTACAAAGCTTCAGAGCTTCTGTTACTGAGCTTCTGCCGGTGTTGGCTGCTAGGAAGATCAAAGTTAGAAGTACCAGCCTGCCAGTAAATTGTCTCTTCAAAAGAAACTGAAAATTCCTTGGTTGTTTCAGGTGACAGCAAGCATTGGACCTTTTTTGAACAACTATTAATCTTTTTCTGCATTTCTCTTTCTGCAGGCAACAGTGATCAGCCTGGATGTCTTGTAATCTGAGTGTAATGCTGAGTGTAGGCATCTGATTAACAAGTGAGGATGTCAATAATAAATTAAATTACTTATCCTCAGTTAATTTCTGCTCCTTAGAGAGAATATGGAGTTACGATGACTATGGAATTATGGTGTCTGCTTCTTGTATACAGTGATCATCAGGATAAAAGATTAAAACACTGTGACATAAAATAACTGGATGCTATATGGACACATTGTGGTTGTCCTGACAATGGGACATGTGTGGATGCCTCAGCTTTTGTGCTTCTGAAAGCTTGTAAGCTCTTGAAGTTTGTGGTAGTTGCCTTTCCTGAGCAGGCAGTAGCATGTCTCAGGCAGGCATGATCACTGAGGCACAAGCTTTTGGGTCTGTTTGCCTTTTAAGCACTTTTGAGGGTAAGGACTTATTCAAGAGTTCAGAATTGAGGGAATATATGTTTTTCCTTGACATGTAATTGCAGGACAGCAAATACATTTCCGTCCAGTTACTTAACATCTATTGTTTCTGCAATACCCAGAGCACTGTCAGAGGTTTTCTTGCTTTGACTGTCAAGGCTTAGTTATATTCTCAATTGCAGTGTGCAAGAACCAAAGTCAAGGCTTTTTGTGCTCTAGTGGGACTCTGTCCTTACAGCTGTCCCTTGCTTCTAGTGCAAGAGAGCCAAAATGACTCGTTTTGTAGGGAGAAGTTGCTGAAGAACTACGCTGTCTTTCTGATTCATGTGTAGGGAGCATGCTGCTGTCAAGTGCTTTTGCAGAAGGAAGGAGGATTTTAGATGGGAGGTGGAATTCTGAGAAGTTGAGATGGTAGCTGATAAGGTATAGGGTCTGCTCTGCTTCTGCTACTAAGAGGTTTTGATGCTAATGTTTGTTTAAAGATGGCCTTAACCCTAAAAGGGAGAGATAAAATTGCTTTCATGCTTCTGTTTCACTGAACTCTGGCTGGCAGAAGGGTTTTGGTGCCTGCTTATCTGCCCTGACAGCTTCATGGCTGGGGAGGCTGCAGAAATAATTTCTCCTGTGCCCCCTCATTCAGCATTTGGGCAAAATTGTAAGGCAGGCAAATGGTTTAGGCTGCTTATCTGGACACAAGATGCCTGTGTCTCCATTTTCAGATGAGTCATCCCTCTGCCTTTTTGTTGTAGACTCTAAATGGTGTTGCTGTTGGCTTTGGGCCTACTTGATCCCAAGTTTTGGATGGCAGAAACGGATAGGCAAGTGTCCTTCCCCCCACCCCCAAATTTTATGACACATTGAAAGTACCTTAGGCCTTTGTCACCTTGTAAGTAAGCTGCAGTAATGCAGAGAAAGTGTTCCCTCTGGTACCTGATGAATGTGTAGAAACACAAGTGTACTGTGGAAGTTGTGTAGATTAGGGAGCAGTGGGAAAAGTGGAGGAGAGGCTTCCTTACGTCTTTGTTTCTCATCTCAGTTGTGGGATGGAGCTCTACTTACTTGGACAAATGGGTCCTGAGTAAAGATAACTGCATTGTTTTCAGTAGCGGGTAAGTCAGCAGATGGGTCAGCGGTTTCTTTTAGTTGAGCTGGCTGCCACAGACTAGTTCTGCAAGCTTGGCACCCGATAATATTTTCCACAGTATGAAAGACTAGCTGGTACTGGATTTCTCCTGCTCCTCATGTCAGGATCAGAGGTGCAGATTGGGAGATTTCATTGGTGACCCCAATTTTGGCACGCGATGTTTTGCCAAACTAGATTTGTAAACTTTGCTCCTGTGAAAGGAACTCTGATTTCCTAAAAGGAACTTGAATGAAAGTTGGGATTTTATTAAAGACACAGAGGCATATTATTATTCATCTTTCATTGCTTCATCCCTGTGATGTTTCCTGTTTTGCTTCTTGAGATACAGGTGTCATGATGAGGAGCTTCTCAGAAACAGAAGTGGATGATGAGTGGAGATGAAGAAATCATACATTTAAGAAGTTGGCTCGAGTTTCCGTTACAGGCATGGAAAGTTTCTGAGACCAAGCCATGCGAGAAGAACATGAGTAAAGAAGAGGGAGATGTAGACCCAGACTTTCTAGAAGGGATTGCAGGATTTGAGAGAACGCTGCACAAACGTCATGTAGTTTTCTTGCTTATTCATTTACCTGCACCCCTGGATTGTAATACTTTGTTTGCATGTCTGTTTGGAAGTTGAAAAATCCCCTCACATCTGTGTCTTTAATATAATCATGGCTTCAAGCTTGTTTTAGGAAGAGCAGAACATTGCTGTAGTTTTTATTTGTGGATTAGATAGCTGCTGCTTTGTACTTGAAATCAATTTTGGTTTTTTTTGTGGAAACTTGCATTGAATATGGAAACGATCAGACCATGACGCAATAGGAAGTCAGGGGTTTTGCCTGCATTTAAATAAACAGCCTTTGCATAAAAAGTGTGACAGGTGCATAGGTAAAAGAAAAAAAAAGAAGATAGTGCTAGTCCTCTTAACTCGAGTGGCTTGTAATGTATTTTTCTTATGTTGCCCTTAGATGTCAGAATCAAATACTAATCAGTTCAATCTTTTTTATTTGACTGTTGGTCACAAAAATGTTCTAGACAGGTAAGATTTCTTGTCAGGGCTGTGGGGTTTTAAGTGCAGGTTACTCAGTATGGAGCTAGGGGAGAGCTTTATGGTGAGATAGTTTTTTGGACATCTTGGCTGTTACGTGAAATATCTCCAAGGAAATACTAGCCATGCAGTCCAAGAACTTAATGATGCTGTGAACAGACTTAATTGTAGTAAGCCTCTGATATAAAGTTACTAAGGCTTTGACATATATGTATTTAAAATTTTTAAATTAAATGTATTTTCCTGTATTGAACAGTATTACTCGTAGAGGCAAAGAGCATTTTTATTTTTTTTTATGAACTGCTATCTGGTGTTCTATCCTTAATAAAAGGCTATGGTTATTTTTGTATACTGACTGAATATTTGGCCTTTAAGAGTATATAATTAGATGGAAGAGTAAAAGCAGTTGCTAAAGGACTGTTTTTCTAAATAGTTGGAAATCATATAATTTTAGTTTCTTCCGAATAGATGTGATTAGTGTGTTGGAAATAGTTTTACAGTGGATATAAAGGGAACAGTTGAGAGACAGTGGCTGAGAATGTATCCAGCTATTTTTGTAGCTAACAGTTACATTTTTTCAGTATCTTTACTTAGATATTTCCATAAAATTGAACAGCTAAATCACAATGGGATACAAAAGCTATCTGCACTTAGTAATATTTCTATTTTAAAATAGGTTTTATTGTACTAATTGATAAGTAAATTGCAACGACTGTGAGAAAATCCTAGCCTATATTATTACTTTGGTAGAAATTTGAATACGGGATAGTATTGTCTGTATCATATAAAAATGTTTTCATGGATTTTTAGCTGCTGAAACTGAAATCAATAAACTTTAGCTACTGCTGTTGACTGGAACAAGTAAATCTGCACATTTCTGTTTACTTTGTGTTACCTCTGCCTCTATATTCACCTAGTGTTTTTTCCAGCATTACTCCTTTCATGGTATTTGCCTATGAGGCACACTCAGTGTGGGTTTTTTGCATGTTCTTGTGGAAGACTTTATTGATGGACACCTGTGCTTCTGAGTTTGTGCAATTACTTTATTTTCTGAATAAACCCTAGAGAATCTCAGTCAAAATAGAACCCCAGGATTAGAGTGGCCAGTGGATCAGTTTGTAATTTTTTTCATATCTTCAACAGATTTATCAGTAACTGATGATTGTGTTTTAAAGTAGATACAGAATGGTCTTCTGCACCTCTGAATTTCACATTAGATTAGTGCACCAGTGTATCCCAGATTGAATGTACATTAGTGAACAATATGGTCCATGTTCTGGTTTACTTTAGAGAATGGAAAATACTTTTATTAGCTTGGTTGAGAAATTTTTAAAACTGGAAAGGATTATTTTTCATTTAAAACCATAGTACTCTGGATTTGGAAGAAACAAACTTGTAATACAGCCCAAATTGATTGTAATCTGTTTAGTTATTCGTATTAAATGAAGTGTCTGCTGAATGTATTAAATGTTCATGTCTGCTGAAATTGTAAAGAAAAAATGAAATTGTGGGAGAGAACTGGTTAAACTCTTGGAGACAGTGTTGATTGAAACATTGCACCCATTTTGGGAGTAGTATATTCCACTGTTTCAGAGCAACTGTTTTCCTCATATAATTTTATTAATTTGATTTCATTAAATTTCTGCTTAATTCAAGGCTGAGGAACTGATTGATAGTTGAAGAAATGGCATAATTAATTTTCCCTTTTTTAATTTGTGTGTAGAAGAGATGGAAGAGGAAACAACTTCTATGACTTCTGAAGGTCTTGGTGACCAGAAAGATAAATTCCTTGATTATTTCTTTAAAAGAAACTATTTTGTATACTGAATATTCAGTGTTCTTTATTTACATAATGATCCACTTGCTCATTTGTTTGATGGATAACAGTGAGTAAATTTTCCTTGTTAGTATGACAGAGGTAGACCACGGTCCCTTCCAGGTCTTGCAAGAGAAGCGCTCTACGTGGGCTTCCATATTCCAGAGAACTCTCTTCACGTGGTGTGGTTGTCATGCATGACTGCCATAGACTTAATTTTATTTAAATTTTTAGGTTACTTTCTCATTTTTCTTGGTTTTTTTTTCTGATACTTCTGGAATTCACACCCTTCCTTGGAGTGGTGTGGCTCTTCTCTCACCGCTTGTGTGGAGCGAAGAGGTCTTGTGTCAGCGCTGTGCCATTCCCATTGTTGGGTTGGTCATTTTCTGCAAGGGAGGTCCATAGGTCTAGAGAAGTCCCAGTTCAGGCCTTGGTGAGCATAGCAGGATCCTGGCATGGCTAGCTCTGATTCTCACACCAGAAGACAGGGAAGAGGGGAAGATTTCTTCTGGAATCCCTGTTGCTATTCCTGACCTCTCAGCAGAATCCATGGTATTTTTTCTCCCCTGGGCAACTGTCAGGCTGCTGTAACACATCACTATCATCATCACAGCTTAGCTGTAAACACCTTTTTCAGAGGATGAGGCACGGTAACTACTTGTGCTAGTGCCATGTACTCAAATATATTCTGCTACCTTAATAACTTGCTTGTCTCTATAGCCTCTGTGTCATGCAGAGAAATTCAAGCCATTCCAGCTCTTTCTGCAGGTGAATGAACTTAACAGTCATGTGTCCAGTTATCCTGCCCATACCTTTAAGAAGACTCTTTGTGCTCCACCTGGGCATTGGCACTGGACCACTGGGTTTGCTCTTCAGCTAAGAAAAGCCCAAACAAAACATGGAGCCATCTCTCCATGAGAGATAAAGCCTAGCCTTTCTCGACGTGCTTCACAGCACCACACACCCTTAGTAAGTCCTCTTGAAGGTGTTTGTTAAGCTGAGTACCCAACTATGGAGCGTTCTCTGGCATGTTGCATTGACTGATTTAATTCCTAGCCAATGCAGTGTTTGTTGGCCACTTGTTTGCTTCAGTAGTATTGTCAACCAACAGTGAAGCAACCAGCACATCAGTGCTGCCTTGTAGGTGCAACTCAAGGTTTTTGCTTCATCATCATGCTCCTCATGTCTCTAGCAGCAGAGGCTACAGGAGATAGATGTGGATTGTTACATGGACTCAGAAGAACATTGATCAGCACCTACTGGACTTTGCTGGGGAAAGAGACCTTTTAGTTGGCAGATGCCATTCTCTGCAAGCTCTTCAGGCAGCATTAGGCGTTGTCACCAGCCTCCTGGTGTAATACTTGGTTCCTGTTCCTGTGAAGTGAAGCCAAGGTCACAATTTCCATTGCTGTTTCCTGCTTTATATCTTTATTATTGCAATACTTATAGGGAAAAACAAAAGCAGAATTTCCATTGCCACAGTGTATTGGCCTTACCTACTTCCACTTACTCCCATAACCCTTGTTGACACCTCTGACTGTCATTGTCCCTCCTCTCTTTGGTTATACCCCTGGTCCTTTCCTTCTTTTGACATTCAGCTAGCTCATTTCAGCAGTGTTTGGTCTTCTGTCCTGCTGACCACACTGAGTTTGGAGGTTGTCAGTGAGAGCCAGCCAGTGTGGTTTGGCATGTTGATAGCTACTCACTCACTCCAGCTCTGTTTGAAGAGAAGGGATTGCTGGACTCAGGGGAGCTCCAGCCATCTCTTCTGGCTTAAACAGAAGACTCCACAGTGGTTATTCTCTGAAACCCAAACTGAAATGGAAGGCAATCTGGGGCTGGAGGTGTCAGGTTTCCTTTATCTGAAAAATTTGCATTGTTGACTTTTGGCAACCACCCTCTGGCTTTTTACCCAGAGCATGTTTGCATAAACCTCTGAATTTTCAAAATGCATATTTTGGGTTGCCACTGGAGTGTTTCATGGGCAGTTCTTATGTTCTGTGTAAAGTCAGTGCAGGTCTGTTTGTATTTCAGGACAATGCTTGTGTTGTTAGCCCTAGCCAGGGCTTTTAGAAATACTGTGCCCATGCTGATTGCTTTCTTCAGATATGGGGCTGGGGAGGGAAAACGACGGATTAAGCTCAGGATCGCTCAGAGCAGCAGTTCACCCCTTTGCTTGGGCTTAGTGTGGACATAGGTGTGCTCAGTCTCTGGTCAGTCAGCTACGGGCAATATGAGTCTGGTTCCCAGAATTAACTGAGGCAGTGCTTGAATCAGCGCTGGCCAAAGCCTTGCTCCTTCAGAACTGTTTTGCTGCCTTTGAACTCCCCCTGGCTTGTGCTGTGGCAGGGGTTGGAGTCAGCCTGGCTCTCCCAGGCCACACAACACCCGGAGCCTGTGTCATCCTCTGCGCCAGCCTTGGCCTCCGGCGATTCCAGTTGTGGGTTCCTCCCTTTCATTTTCCCAGGGCTCACTCACTTAATAGACAAGTGTGATCTCAAGCAGAGTCACACACCATAACATGGCAGCTCTCTCTGCATGCCTGTGCAAGCACAGCCAGTTCACCGTGACCACTGGGAGTAGAAGTCCTCTAGCTGGGGTGGGAAGTCCTCTTTGTGAGCCTGTGGGCTTGTTGAAAAAAAAAAATGTTTGGATGGCAGTGGGACAGAGTTCAGAGCCATCAAGAGAGCCTATGCAAGTGGTTTGATTCCTGAGAGCAGAGAAGTTGCTTCATCCCTGAATGCTAAGTGACTTCTTAATTTTTTTGTATCTACCACATTAGACTTTCCAAAGACTCCCATGAGATGTTTCTTCTAGCAGTGAAACATGAATGCATTTCTTTTGGAGATGATCCTGACAGATAACAGAATGTGTTGGAAGTTGCTACCCAATATGCAAAAGCTACCCTATATGCAAAAATTGGTTGGAGCCAGCTCTTTCCAGCTTGAACTGTGTTTGCAACTCTGCAGAGCAGATACTCAGAGTTTTATTGGTATTCATTGGATGTAATGGAGTTACCAAAGCCCTCAGAAGAGGTGCTGTGTTTGGTAGAGCTGTGTTAAGTCTCTCTTAGCCTCAAGGACCTCAGGGCTGATATCCAGGTAATGATTGGCATGCTTCAAGTCCTCCATGGTGGAGATGGTCACAGGGGCCTTCCATACCAGAAAGAAGAGGGTATTGCTAGAGCTGAATTTCTTTGAGATGCTATGTGATACCTGTGCAGCCATCTGCTACCCGTTTTCATTCCTCCTCATTTTTTCTTTGTTTGTGTCATGAGGGAGAATAAGGGTTCCCAGGCAGGGTCAGGGTGCACGAATGCTTATAAGGGAAAGAAATCCCCAGTTCCAGCTGCTTATGGCTCTCAAATTTGGAGTACCACCAGGTATGTGCAAGCCCAAAAGCTCCTGTGATTGGTCAGTAACCTTATTTAAGCTGGCACAATGTAACTGGAACAACATCCTGCAGCTTTTGCATGTTTTTATTGTATTTTTACTTCTGACCAAATGCAGTTTACAAGTATTTGGATTCCGATTCTTGCAGGTTTTTATGTTAGAAAATTATATTCATCCCCCATTATTTTCTATTCAAAATGTCTGTATTTTAAGATGTGTATTGTCACTTAAATATGTAATCTTCCCACCTGAATGGCAAAAGAGGCCAGTTACATTTGATATAATGGTATACATATGATATATATGTATACATTTGCTATAATGATATACAATTGATACAATTAAGTTACAAATTGATTTTGTTTTAGTGGCCACTGGGAAATGAACCTGGGCATATATCAGAAAATAGCTGATGCAGAAGTGCAAAACAAAGGGGAGTTAAAATTAATTATTTAAATTGGCATGTCCTATTACATTATTTAAGCCAGAATATAAATCTGCCTTGCATGGGTTTGTTGAATCAAACAGTGATCTATCAGTTGTGGATTTGCCTGAATAAATTACGATTAAAACCAAATTATGATATCTGATTGAGATTGTGATGTATAATATTTAGAATTTCTACAAATATTTGATTTGATGGGAACCAAACTGGTGCTGCCATTGCCAAAAACCAATCCTCATAATTTATTTTGTGGGCTTATAAATTTTCCGTTCCCTGCTTCTTTAGTGGTATCCCAAATTATAAGTCTTTTTAATGGTCAACCTATCTTGGCTTGAATTTTCCCATGCCTGAAGGCCACAATGCTGATTTAGCAGAACAGAAACTTTGAAGATATTTCCTTTTCTCTGTGCTGTTTATTATATCCTTTGCTTTGTGTGTAGACCGAGCTCTGAAGCTTAGGTCAACAAGAAACCACCGTTGTGGCCAGGCTGGCTCGTGGGAAGCAGCACTCACACAGTTCCAGTTAGTAGTTCTGGGTCTGAGATGATTCCCACAGGTCAGCCTGGCAATTTCGGAGGTTTCAAATTGATACAGATACCTCTCAAATAATATGTCCTCTCAACAGTCTCTTTACCTGCATCCGTATGCTGGTGGTGGTTACTCTAGGCTGGGTGAATGATCCTTTAAGGAAAACTGGGATGGGTTTCAGTGCTTACTTGGACCATTCGAGTTTGAAGCAGACATCAACAACTTGTCAGCTATAAAGAGAACATGAAATAATACTTTGAATTTATTTTTTTTTACTTTATAAAGTTAAATGAAGTGTTCCAAGAAGTTTCTGTGTTTGTTTATTCACTTCTTAAAACTTTGGAATCCAGATCTATAAATACAGGCTGACTTAGTGTTTACAATTAAGGTCACTCTCACTTGAATGGATTGATGCTACCTGTTTTTTAAAAAAAAAAGTTAAATAGGTATTAAGGTATGTTTAGCTCTGCAGAAAAAGATTAATATTCTTGTTAAAATATGTTGCTTTTGCCCATAAGGGAAAACCAGTGTGAAAGTATCACCTTCTCACTGCTAAAACTAGGAAGCCTGTTTGCCAGCTCTTACAGAAGTAAAAGGAAAGACATTGCAACCAGGCTTAAGAGATGTAGCTTTTCACAAAGGTACAGCTACCCAATAGTGGTTGGGTGTCAACCTTAAATAAAGAGTCAGCATGTCTTAAAAATAATCGTGACCTGATAATTAGATATCTTTTTGGAGGGGGGATTTTAATGTCATTTCTGCATTGCAGATTTCTAGCTGGAGTTTTGCCCTAATTCTTTTTAGAAGGTGATGCAGGCTTGCTAATCCATGTCAGTTTTCTTAAGAAATATAAACCACTTTTCCGTTTTACCAAATTATCCCTGCAGATGTGCAGCTGAATTTAACCAATTCAGAAAACTTTTGACTTGTTGTTAAGAAATATGCTTTATTCAAACTTGAAAAAATAGGTGAGGCAAGGATTATGTTTCCAGGTCTGCGTTTACAAATCTAAATCAATGATTTGGTTTTTCTCAAATGTTCAGGACGCAGAAAATTTACAGGTGTAAGTTTATGATGTTGGAGTATCATTCCATGGCTTTGAGTGACTCAGAATGGAGTAAAACCTATCAGATAAATTTAAAACATCATTTATTTATAAACTAGAAATGTGTCCAAATAAATTTTTGTCAGATTTTTAACTGTGACAACGCAGTTTTGATATACATTCCTTTTTGCTGAATGTAATAGCTTAATTGAATTGTATCATCTTAAAGCAAATGTTTTCTGTAAAGCTAAGCTGGGTACTTTTAGGCAAACATTAGTTCTGCCTTGACTTACATGCAAAAATGTTTCCCACTTAAAGGAAAGTGGTTTGAAGGAATCTGGATTGGGCAATTTTAGGCTGAACTGTTGAAAGTAAAAGTTGCTTGCTTAGGCATCGATCCAGTCAAAACTTGTGCACATCTTTAACTTTCTGCAGTTTGTGTAGCCTGTGAGACCTCTACTGACATGGATAAAGTAGCAGGCATGCAACATCATTCCCAGATTGGATGTGTGTACCCTACTGTCACATGCACTTGAATAAAAAGTGCATTTAAGTGTGCTTGCAAACAGAAGATCTGGGACTTCTCAGAGATTACCTGCTCTCACTAAAATGGCCAGCTGATGGTCAAAAATGAGATTTCCTTTCTCATTTGTGCTTATGCTTGAGGGAGTGGGGGGGGGAAGGAAACGTTTTGTTGCTTTTAATATGAGCTTCATTGGATTGGTTTGTCTCACTAGAGCAGTTGTGACGCAGTGTTGTGTTTTATCAGTTCCCACCCCCAGCAGAATTCTTTGCTTAAGAGGAGGCAGATTTTCACCTACTGAATAAGACTCTGGACTCGCATTGATGCTTCTCGGTGTTGTCTTGTGTGCTCTCCTGTGCCGGAGTGAATTTTATTCCCGGACTGCCTGGTGTAAGTTATAGCCCTCTTTCTACCCTCTGGAAGTTTGCATGTTTGGATGTGACTGTGCTGAATGATAGGATGTCTATTTTAGACTTCGACCTGTATTTGCAATCGGGAAGGAAAGTTGCTGGAAGAAGTTAGTTCCTTTTTCTTTTGAAACAACTTTTTAATACTGGGTGAGTTTTAAAGACTTCTCTGCATGATTTTCTTTTATGAAACAAGTTTTCTGTAACCATGAACATTTGTTTTCTCTGAATGGATCTTGAAAATCTGTAGTATCAAATCATCTAAACTACTTGCTTGTTAGAAAGACTGTGTAAAGGCACCTAAGGATCAAATTGTCCTTTAGTTAGAGAATAAGATACTTATCAGAACTTGCACAAGAACTTGTTGATACTTTACCTGTCTTACTTGTTTTGTAGAATTGCTTTTTAAAGTGACTGCTGCCTGTGTTTTTAGTGAATGTTTTCAGCAACAAAATCTCATGCTAAATACTTTATATGCATTTTTGACCTTCCAGTGGTGGGAACAAAGATTGATAAGGAACTAAGAAAAGAAAGCATGTTCTGTTAAGTTTTGGGAGCTCACAGGGACAGTTCCCCTCTGCAGTGTTAAACGGGATGGGACTCCTTGGAAACCTGTCAACTTCAGTCTTGTTTCCATATCAAGTAGTAGTGTGAAGTATGCTTGAACACGTTGTGAATGTGTTAAAATAGGAACTGATTGATACAAAACCTGCTTCTGCAGATGTGGGAATTGATTTTTTTAAAGTAAGTCGAGAGTGCTTTTTGTGAACTGGAGCATTAAACTTGCATAATGCTTGGCCTTGTGACAAGTCCTGTGCATGTAATTTAGAGCCATATAGGGATGTTCTTAGTCTTGAACTACTTAAATTAATACAACCTTTCATATAATGAATGTAGCATTAGTAATTTAAAGTAAATAATTTGTGAGCCTTGTGACCCAAGCACAAACTGGAAATGATAAGGACTGTTGATATGGATGATGTTGGTAGCTTTGGTTATAAATCAGGCTTGGTTTCTATGCAGTGCTGTGTTTAGTACCAATAGACTGGAATGCCAGATCTGGTCTGAGTTTATATAGATAGGTGGGAAGCCTGACAGATCGGTTTTATATAAAGAACAACACACAGAAGTTAGAGAGCTATGTACTAACCTCCTAGAAGCTACTGTCTGGTAAGCATTTTAGACAGACTTTTCAGCCACTGGTAACTAGAAGTGAACCTGCCTGTCAGTACAAATTCAATGTCACTGTCAATCATGAAATATCTGCAGTTTTCAACGTGGCAGGGGAAAAGAAATTGTCCTCCCTTGTCTGCTTTGTCATAATGCGAAGTGGAGTAGTCATAAGAGTTATCTTGAACAATGCTACACTAGCTGCTGTCTTTTGATTTTGATACTTGGGCAACAACAAATCAGTTAAAACTGAGGCCTCACAGAATTTCTGTCCCATCTGGAGGAGAAGAAAAATTTCAACTGCAGCATGGGGCAACTTCTGAGAGTAGAAGAGCTGCATACAGCATGATTCATATATGATATTAGCTGCATACCTTTCAATGTTTCACATTCATAATAGGTTCTTCCCTGATTTACAGCGAAGATTAAAGGGCATTTATGGGATCTCTGTTTGTTTCCTTGATGTCACACAGTTGGATTGCTCGTGGGTAAATGTACCCTGATTATTGCCCTAGACTTTGAACTTAGTCCTGAGATTTTATTCACTCATCCCTGCTATTAAATACTTGTGCATTTTGTTTAGCAGCAATTTCTTTATCAAACTCTCCCACACCCTCAAAATACAAACCCTGGTATCTTTGGTTTTCGAATTTAGTATTTTTTTTTCACGAAAAACTTGTCTAGGTTTAGAAATGTACAGTGAATAGTTTTCAGAAGAGCTGTCTTTAAATGTCCATATATAAACAAGTCCTAAAATGATCTCATGTTTACCACAAGATCCTAACTTTTTTCTGAAGATTCACTTGTCATCGTGCATGAATCAAGGTGTTTTTTTACCTAGGTTTTGTTCTCATCTCTCCCTTAGGGAAGAAATAGCACTCTGTGTTGTCAGTTATAACAAGCTGTTTCGTTAGCAACAAAACACAGTCCAAGGGGGGTGTCTGGATCATCTGCCAGGGAGGCAGAGAGATGTGCTTAGCATATCCAAAAATCAAATTTTTCTCATTGAGGTGCAAGTTTCCTAAGTTTCTAAGTCCACTTAGAAAGCTTCAACTCAGACCTACTAAGTATGGTGCACTAACTATGGATTTCAAGAAAACTGTACCAGCTACAAGTCTTGCCTTAATGCAGAATTAGCTCCTTACAGCTTGAAATGTTGTCTCTACGCATTTCCCTTTGCTCTAGCAGGCATCAGAGATGCAAACTCCAGCTTCAGGTGCTGCAGCTCCCTGGTCCCAACACAGGATCTCCGCCCTGCTAATGCCCAGGTGTGAGTTTGCAGCATGGCCACGGCAGAGCAGGATAGGCTGGTTCAGAAATTCTCCTCCGAAGCCTAAATAGGAAAATGAACTTTTTCCACCCAGAGTCTGCTGCAGTAGCATAGCACACCTGACTGCAGAGATGGTATTGGTCTCATAGGTAAATGGGAGGATTTCCTAGCATCGAGCAGGTCATGTTGAATTGTACTTGGGCTGCACAGAGACACATTGATGAAATTTAAGTGAGTGCAGGTGAGAAACAGGCTAGTGACTTCCAGGTGTCACACAGAGCAGATCATCTGCCATTCCCTACTGCATGGCATTTTTTCCAGTTTCTTTTTCATCCCAGTTGCAACATGAAATACCACAGGCTCTTGGGTTAGATTAGGTGATGAGGGGCATAGCTCAGTGTGTCTGAGCATGCCAGATGTATTTTGGGCTCTAGAAAGAAGCATGCTACAAGATTTAGTCTGTATTTAGTCACTGGCCTACTTTGAAGGATATTTTGCATTTCTGAAAACTTTCTCAGCAAAGATGTGCCTTTTTCCCCCCCCAGTTTCTTTCTTTATAAGTGTTTAACATCTTTTTAAGGGTGAAAGTAGTAACACCTAGCCACTCAAAGGCAGGATGTATTTTGGGCTCTAGAAAGAAGCATGCTACAAGATTTAGTCTGTATTTAGTCACTGGCCTACTTTGAAGGATATTTTGCATTTCTGAAAACTTTCTCAGCAAAGATGTGCCTTTTTCCCCCCCCAGTTTCTTTCTTTATAAGTGTTTAACATCTTTTTAAGGGTGAAAGTAGTAACACCTAGCCACTCAAAGGCAGCCTGCATGTTAAAAACATATTT
>NW_008670747.1:0-2408 GCF_000695815.1 Acanthisitta chloris | reverse complement strand
TCTTAAAGGCAAGGCAAGGCTTGGCCATTGCTGTGCTCTGTCCCTTGCATAAACACAGTGGACATCAAGTTGAGTCTCCCAAGCTTTGGAGGAAGCTCTATTTTGAACCATCACCTTGCATAAAATGACAGGAGGGGTGACTTCTTACTTAAGACATCCTTTTCTCCCGGGGCCATGTCTCCCATTTCACAGGGAGGGAGTTTATGTAGCTGCCTCTGCACCGTTTGCCAGAAGCCCTGCTGACAGACTTTTGGAGGCTCTTTGGCCTTCACAAGGAGTTTTAGGAGCGCGCATACTCACACTTGAAGTCTTAATTTCTTTGGGACCATCTGGAGTTCTTCCCCCCTGCCCCGCCCTCCCCCTCGGGGTAGCTAATAAAGGCAACCTTGTGACTTAGTGGTTTATTTTGGAAGCTCCAGGAACTTGCTGTGGCTGGAGGAGCCAGATTTGGCAAATGCTGTCCCATGAACTCTGTTGTGGTGGTGGAATGTCACAATCCCCCTGCTCTTCCTCATCCCAGAAATGGGTCATTGCAATAAATTGGTAGGGTGATTGATAAGTGGAGAAAAGACAGATCTCTCTTGGAAATATGGGTGTGCTTTCATCTTGCTGGTCTGAAGGAAATGGGTTTCACGTAATCAGAGTCCCTGGATGCATGCATGGGTCGCAGTCAGTTTTGCCCATTTTCAGGAGAAGAAACTGGGGCACCAAGGCTAACTTGGCAAAGGTACTGTGTAAATCCATGCAGGATGAAGAATTTAATCATTAATCTCCAGGATCAAGGAAGGACGCTAGTCCAGCTCTTCACCTCCTAGCAAAAATCTGATATATATAATAGAATTTTTTTAATGAATGCATTTAGTGGAGTTTTGTCTTCCTTCACAGACGAACAAGTGGAACTATGATTGTTTCTTCCAAATATTGTTAGCCTTTTCTGTCTCTGTCAAGCCCTTTTCCCCTCAATGGGCTGAGTGCTGATGAATTATAAAAAGGCAACAAGTCTTCAAACGTGCTTTGGTGCTTCATTTTCTCATGTTATATCATAGTTTAAAAATCCTTATACAAATGTTTTTAGTTGTTAAGACCTTCTGAAATGTTATTTTAGAGTGTAAGGCATTCAAGGATTGATGTCTGCTCCATGTCTGGAAAAGACTGGAGCAACAGTTGTTCAGCCACTTTGGAGCCTGAAAGAAAGAAGGATATTTTTTCTGCTGAATATATGTATTTAGAGAAAGCACCAATCCTTGGCATCAATTTAAGAGTTTTCTAGGAAACACGTATGGATGTGGTATTTTCCTGTTGGTTGTTCTCAAGGATCCAGCATCTGAGGAATATGCAAAATCTATTTTCATTTTTAATTTTGCCATTATTTCAGAGGTTTCATGAGATCCTTCCTCCTTGCTACCACAGAACATATATTGCATTTGGGTCATCAAAAGAAATTAAGCATGGTCTTGAAACTGTGCATGTGGGTATATTGTATGAAACTGAAGTGACTGTGGGGAAACTGAGAGCAAGTATGAGGTGGGCCTGGGGCTTTTCATCTGATATCTCCTGATCTCTAGATGTGCTTCTTGAAACATGTGGAGTTGGCTAATGTATATTTGCTGTAAATGTTCGTTTAACCCTTGATCTCTAGATGTGCTTCTTGAAACATATGGAGTTGGCTAATGTACATTTGCTGCTAAATGTTCGTTTAACCCCTTGCCACAGGACGTCTTTATGGTGGCTGCTAACAGAAGAGAATCAGCCCTCAGAAGAGGCAGGTGGTTTGGGAAAATTTGCTTCTAGCTTTTGACCATCTTGATATCACTGTGGGCCTTACCACTCTGGTTAACAGTCTTTTGGATTGTGAAGGGTTTTTCAAAAAGTCCCTTTCTCTCTGTCCATTTTTTTGGTTTGAAAGAGCTCACTCTTTTATCAGATTAGACTAAGATGTAGTTCAAAAGGCAGTCATAAAACTGAAACTATTTTAAAAATACTAAAAGACATCTATGATGATAATTTGAATATAATAACTGTTAGTAATAGGTAACTATCTATAGGAAAGAGCAGAGAGCTCAACATTTTAGTTACACTTATTTAATAGATTTCTCTAGACCAGTGGGGATACCTGAAAACACTGAAATGATTGTGCTGTTTCAGTGACTGAAAAGCTGTAAAAAATTGTTTTCTTACTGCATGGGATGTGATAACAGCAACAAATAAATATTTGTGCTCTCCAGAGTGTTTTCAGTGTTGTTTCCTAGACAGACATATAGATAAAATCATTTTTCAAAGGAGGGCATCCATGGTTGCAGCTGATGAAATGTTGAGAGCTCTGCTGAGGTCAGTGGAACTAGGTGATATGTATGAATTTGGAGCTGAGATTGGCTGCCTGAGGGTGTTCCCCAGGGGTCAGTGTTGGG
>NW_008670746.1:20402-27461 GCF_000695815.1 Acanthisitta chloris | reverse complement strand
ATAGTAAGTGAAGTGAAAAACTATACTTCACAATTTCATTATTTTATTTAACTCAGTTCTGCTTAGCTTTTTTCTTTATGAGAGACATGACTGAAATAAGACACCCAAAAATTACTCTCAGCATTGGTGCATCACCATCTACATCAAAATACACTTAGGCTATATGTACCTTTAAGCAGCTCACAGAAACTTCTGTATTTGTGAGCCAAAGTGCAACTATGAGTACATAGTGAATGCAGATTCTGTTTATATGGGTGTTCTTGTTCTAGCATGTGAATATGTAGCTCTTCATCAACTCCACAGCAAAAGTGAAGTTAAAAATCAGGCATACAATTTTTGTGGTTTGAAGTTAAGCAAGAATAAATAGTTAAACAGTGGCTGGCTACAATTTTTACTTTTAAATTACCAGTCTTGTTTGCAAAGACTTCTGATTCTGAAGAGAAAAAGTGCCAAGTCCAAATTAGCTGGGAGGATATAAAAATTGTTAATGCTGCCATTTCTTAAGAGCAAAGAAAACTTGTGTAAAATTATCCATATTAATGAATTAATGTGAAAGACTGAATAGGATAAATCTTTATATGGCTGTGCACCACAATAGATGTGATTCCTTCCAAATCTACAGATGTTGGAAAATTTGCATGGAAGTCAAATTACTGTGAATAGACTGGTCCATCTCTTACTAATCTCTCTGCAGTGTCTTTTCAGTTTAAAAAATATTTTAAGTGCTGTTCTACATACAGCATCAGTTTGGCAGCTGACGAGTAAATTAGGTTTGCAGAGTGGGGGGTTTCTTTGTTGGTTGATTGTTTTTTCCATGTAAGTTCTAATATTCACCTACTTCCCACAGGTGTTTAGAGTCTGCCATCAAGTTTTCTGCTGAGTTAGCTCTGTTAATTTCAGTGAAAACGTAGCTCCTAAAAGATATAATCCAGAATGCACATTTGCAGTACTTTGGAAGGGCATTATGGGCCTCCATGTGCATGAGGCTAGACAAGGAAGCATGATTGATTTTCAAATGTCATGATAATACATGAACTTTTTATTAATTTGTTTAAAACAAAGGGGTAAAATAGTGGTGAACAGCTGTGTTCAGTTGTGGGTTTTTTTAAAAATTAGTATAATTAGTATAATGGGTAATGAGTTAGAAGACTGCACTTTCCAGTAGTCTGTTTAACCCCACATGTGGGAGTGGGCCCTGTGTCATTGGACGAGTGCCATGATGTGCTTGCTTTGGTCAACAAGCAGTGGGAGCAGTAAGTGCAAACAGCACCTGGAAAGAGGATGTGAAGAATCAACCTGGTGACTGTTCCTGAGGACTGTAGATATTAGGCAAATGAGGAGATAAGAAAGAGGAATTATGGGCAGACAAATATGTGGGAAGGTGCGTGATGTAAAAGTCCTAGGGAGCTGTATAAAAGCTAGCTGGTAGAGAAAATAAAGGTCTTCATGTGCAAACAGAATGGAGTCCATGCCTCATTACCACACCCACAGTTGCAATTTTTGTGTGTTAAATTAATGCTGAGCTCTTTCTTCCCATATTAAGTTGAAATTTCTGCATTGCAAAGGGAAAAATACCAATCTAGGCATTCCACTCAGTATATTTTAGAAAAGGTTTGAGACATGGTGTAATTGTATGAAATGAAAACATGAAAAAGAGTGAATTTTACCTAATATGAATGATTAGGAGAGCTCTGAAAAAGCATAGATATTGCATGATATAAAATCCTGTTATGTATCTCAAGTTCTGAACATCTAAATTCTGTCAGCTGGGGATCTAATGTTAAGCAATACGTTTTAATGGAGTTGCTGTTGTACTTCTCTAATGGGGAGATTATAAAATTATAATTAGTGTAATCCTGCCTTTATTACATAAAATTACAAAACTTCCATTTACTTCAATGGGAACAATATTAATTATGCTGTTGTAATTAACCTTCTCCATCCCTCTTTCAAACTTGTTCATCTCAAATAACCATGGAACACTTTACAGCTGGCAAGAGAGATTAGGGACTGATTAAACAAAATGAAAGAAGCAGACATAGTGGATAGCAGTTTACAGAGCAACTCTAACATAGGATCCTCAGGAAGAGAGGTTAGAAAACAGGCTAAAATGAAGTGAACATGAAGAGGGTGTAACCTGTTTTTCACAGCCTTTGCAGCATCTCTTAGGAATTGTAGTGATAAATTGTGCACAAAGATTCTTTGTGTGTCCTGCTAGAGTCAGCAAACCATTTTTGTGAAAAATGTAATGGATAGGGAGTGATGCTGCTGAATAAAAAAAAAAAAAAATAAGAAAGAAAAAAAGAAGTGAGACACCATTATTCTACAATATGACAATGCTACTGACCCTGCTGCTAAAGTTAACATGCTTTCCAGAAACCTCTGTTCTGAAGAGGGTTAAAGCAAAGCTGCAACTTGAACTCCCTATACATGTTTAGAGTAAAAGAGTCTATAAACACAACAAAAATTCAGGAAGTTTTACTTCAGTTTTACTTCCAGTTGTTGATCCAGTAGATTAATTTTCTTACAATTCACAAAATGAACTGCCTGCTGTGGGAAATAGATTAAATACAAGATGTACTTAGTGACTGTGAACACTCTGATTTGATCTTCATCTCATTCACAGGAATACATTTTCTCTGATGTGCCTTCCTTTTCTTTATTTGGATCTCTCTTGTGATTTGATCCATACCTTTAAATGGCCAGAGTACTGTAGGATCAATAGGATATTGGAAATACAATCTCCTTCTGGGATGGAATAGCTAAAGGCATATTAAGGAAAACAGTACATATAAATTTGTGTGCACTTTCTCTTTTGACAAAGCCCAATTTAAATGAGTTGTAAACTGAAGAGTGGCCAAAGCAATGACCTCTTCAACTTAGTCACTGGAAAAACTAAGAGGTCAAATCACACACTGACAAGAAAATCAAGCATGGGTTTCACCTGAGGATGTGAACACTCATCTGCTAGGGGAGAGAATCTCAACACCTATGAATATTTATGCGTTTTGTACAATTATTGTTGAATATAGAACACGAACATTCATTAGTGCAGGAACTGAACTCCTGCTTACCCTCATCTCAAGTCATTAGACGTCAAGGTCACATCCCTTTCTTGGTATAGACAATGAATATTTCACTATACCATGTGAAGTGTAACAACTTTTGCAACAAAGAAAAAGGGGCCTGCGGTACTTTGAATCTAAAATCCACTAAATTCACATATTTATTGGGGTTTTCTTTCGGTTGGGCTTACAGTTTTGGTTTTTTTTAGAAACATTTAGACATATATGTTTATGCTCCAAATGAGATGATTGTAAAATGTATGTGTTTAAATTACATGTAGCTTTTATATTTTCTTTAGCTACCAGTGTCATTATTTAAATATAAAACTATATCCACAATTATATATAAAATTTGACAATATTATATATATATGCACAGTATATAGTCTTGGTGGCATGGCTACATTATGACTGTGAATTCATACAAAACCAAATCAATTGCCTCAGAAGCTGTATTCCTTCTGAACAAACACTGCAGATTCAAATATACCTGATTACCTAACCAGTGTAGTTGCACACCATTGGAATCAACATTTTTCTTCCCTTTATTCAGAGTCTTATATTCAGAAAAATTAGCTGTGACTTTCTGCCTATCAATACTATATTTCATTAACCTTGGCTGAGTTACTCCTCTGAAATATGTTTATATATTTCAAGATGTGAACTTCAGGTTACTTCATGCACCATATTCCAGGTTTTGGGGGATTCGATTAACATTTCAGTTTTAGTATATTTAAAAGAAGCAATAATCATGCAATATTTCCTTTCTATTTTAGTAACCATGAGTTAACCACGGGTTAAATAGTGAAAACATTGGCTAGGTTTCTCTATTACTTTGTTTCTTTCTTTTACATACAGTTTAAGAAGCCCTATTTGTTATTGTTTTGACAATCAAATGTCTAAATAGCTTTGAAACATTTTAATAATATTTATGAAAAGGTAACCACCAAAAGTACATTTAAGAAAATGCACACATGACTCCATTCATGTATGTTTGCATCAATGCTTATATTTATAAATTAATTTTAAGTAGAATCAAATTAGTGAATAGCTTTACATTTCCCATTTGCACTCATAAACCTTCATATTAATGCTGCTTCTGAGTTATAGCTCGATAAATGTTACATAGTGATGAAATATTTTGGATACAAGAATAATTTGAGAAACCCCTAACCACGGTTCCTTTTCCAGTTTGAAAGTAACCTTGGTAATTCAAAATACAAAATGTACATGCACCTCCTCTTTTACTTCTATCTGAAACAAAGTGAAAAGTTTTTGTTTCATTATTTCTAATCTAGGAGTAGTGGAAATTTTATGAGTGTGTTTCATTAAATTAATCTCTCTTCTGTTTTATAACCCAAAGGTTTGCTTTTCAGATCTGGCTCCTAATATCATTTATTCCAAAACTGATGAGTGTTGTTCAATTACCTATTCTTCCACTTGAATAGTAATTGAGTTCTGGTTAAGGACACTTATGTATTGTTTGAATAAGCCTGATGGAGCTTTAAAACATTTCTCAAGGACAGTAACAAGGTACTGTGCTTGTGAGACTGCCTCACAGATCCAAAGAGAATTATGAGCCACATTTTATCAAGTGTAATGGACAGCTGAAGAGTAAGGATCTTATTCTCCTTAAACCTATTTTACATCAGTGGAATTGGTAGTCCTTTAACTTATTCTATATCTAAAGAGAATCAGTACCTTTGTGCTTGGGAGAGCAAATTCTTCTGAGATTTACAGATGAAATTAAATCCCTCCACCCAAAACCCATAGAAAGGTGACGTAAAGAAGAGCATGGAATGGTTCATTTTGATACTACATGTTGCTCACATTTATTCTTGTCTCTTCTGCTTGTCTTATGTAAGCCACTCAGCCAGCCACAGATTTTCTTCCTCGGCAATAGTTACAATGAAAGCTGCAGGACTAAACTGTGTACCAGAAACCAACCCTGCCCATTTTCTCTGAAAGTGTTATTAAGACAGTTAATTACAAGGGTTATTAAGGGTTACAAATATGTACTGAAATGTTTCAGGTGCCATTTCTCATGAAAGTCAGACATGACTTTACTTTGCTCTTGGCTCTGAGATCATAGTGCTAAAGCTGATTGGCTTTCCAGTGGTCTTTTGACACCAGTCATGATGTCCAACAGCATATGTGCTGTCAGTCAGTCTTATATAGAAATTGTCAGCTTTCCTCCATAGTGGGATCAGTGACTTTTCACTGCATGAAGGGGACTGACATGACAACACGGCTTCTACAATTTCTCACAATATGTCCATAGTGGGATCAGTGACTTTTCACTGCATGAAGGGGACTGACATGACAACACAGCTTCTACAATTTCTCACAATATATTTTTTTTTGCTGTTACAGGTGTATTGACCTTCTAATCACACAGACATGAGACTGCTATCAGTGTACCTTGCTCACTACTTTTGCTTCCTATTGTTCTCCCTAAAAAAAAAATGTTCCTTTTAAATTGCATATATATTTTATAATCCAACTGTTTGATAGCTGGCTGTACATTTATTTCTTAATATAATTTACATGGTCAGGTCATATATTAATTATTAGTACTATTAAGATTTAATAATTAATAATATTAATTTAGCTTATTTGGAGAATAATCTTTGCTCGTGAATTGCACAATTCTTACCTGTCCTAGTTTACAACAGATTTTTTGGTGATAACAAATGACTTATGTTCAGATTTTCAAATGCAGCTGTATACAGCTCCTATCTGAATATATAAACCATCATGATTTGAAGGAGTTACACCAAATTTTTTTAATCTGCAAAAAGCAGATGCCATGCATGTATGGATGCCTAGGGGCTCCATGCAGTTGTTTCTTTGTCTTGTCTGACTGTCTTCAGACTTCTCAGTGGCACAGACAAACCTGGCTTTGTTGCCCTAGTGACCATGATGAAATACTTGAAGAAGGATGGAGAAATCATTTTGCTGTGTAGACAAAATAACTTCCCCATGCACCAGTTTTCAAGGTAGTGTCCAAAAATACCTGCTATGCACCTGGTCCCGGTGTCCTTGCCCCTGCTCTTTGCCTGACCTAGAGTCAGGTGCTACTGAGCCCAAAGTTTTATTCCCTCTGTCATTTCCCTGGTGGAAAGAAGAATGCTGGGAACCTATCCTGTGGACACTGCTGAGGTGACACTTGACACTAGATATCATCGGCCTCATAAGGTCTTAAAATTGTGATTTTTTGCCACCCTTCCCAGACTGGGAGGGGTCTCAGCTGTTGCCCACACAGCTTATACTGTAGACTGGTGCTGATGTTGATATAATCAGTTTTCAGGAGTGATCCTTTAGCCAAGCAGAAGGGCAACCTTAAAGTCTAGGTGCAGGGAAGCAAGTACAGTCCTCTACACACACAGCTCTCTGCAGCAAATTTTTAATCTGTATCCCACAAAGTTTTCCAGAGGAAAAATGTGTCCTCTGTATCATATAATAGGATGATTAAAAAGGAAAACTTCAGAAAGGCTGTCTTTCACTTTGAAATTGTACAGGTTTTCAGAGTTTCTATTTTGTTACTTTTTAAAATCTACAGGCTCTTACAAGAAGCCTTTCTGAGAAAGGGATTGAGATAATTTGAGCTATTTGGCAAAAACATGTTATTCAATTATTTTGCTGTAGCCATTTGCATTATCTCACCTGATGTTTGTTTATTTCTTTTAAACTGAGACCCCAAAATTCACCTAAGAATAGCCTGCAAAATATAAATTAGTTTTATTGATGTGGTGAAAAATACGACTAGTCATCTAGTTCTGTTATGTATTTCTCCATTCTGTTCTATATTATTATTAATTATCACCCATACATGTGGCTCCTTGATTAATCATCATGTATTTGTTGCTCCTGTTAGTACACTTTCAGATAGTCACTGCTCTAGTCAAATATTCAACTTATAATCATCATGTATTTGTTGCTCCTGTTTGTACACTTTCAGATAGTCACTTCTCTAGTCAAATATTCAACTTAG